>NW_025943988.1:250389-416552 GCF_000764305.2 Hyalella azteca | reverse complement strand
CTCCAATCGATTTCGTCAATTTCATTCCAAATTGCCCCCCAATCCGTTCTTCGATTGTGAAAGTTAAGTCCTGCCAGTCCCTCTTGGGGTATAGACCTGGGCAGGGTTTCAATTCCAATTGTCGTATCCACCATCACTAAGCGATGGTCAGACAGTGAGGTATCTTCAACCCGGACGTCAACCACCATTCTTTCATTATTAGTAAAGAAGAGATCGAGAATATTGTGTTCTCTTGTCGGCGACCGTACCTGCTGACTGAGCAAGTGTTCCGCAGCAAACTTCACAAGTTGGGCTTCTTGACTTGTGTCGCGGTCATCGACCTCTAAGCCGCCTGGGCTTGTCCAACGGATTCGTGGGAGATTGAAGTCCCCACCAATTATCAGGCTGGGGGCTGGGTCACCCAGTTCAGCCACCCTGGTCTCTATTTCCTTATGGGTTTTGATGAAAATTTCCGGCGGACAAGCAGGCGGTCTATAGACTATGGCTACGCACAGGTCATATTTTTTTATGTGAAGTAGCACGTATTCAGCAAAGCCGTCAAAGTTTCCAGATTTCGATCTCAATTCTACCGTGCTTCTTGCGAGGGAGTTCCTAAGGTAGACAATTACTCCACCCTTCTTTCCGGTCCGCGCGGTAGTGGACCGGTAGTCAATTTCTGCATCGAGGATATCTTTTCTTAGGTGCGACTCCGTTAGTGCAATCATAAAGATCCCACCCTCGCCGGCCATCTCGCGCAGCACGCCAATCTTGTGACGCGCTCTCAGTGGCACACTGCACACTGCACACTGCACACTGCACACTGCACACTGCGCACTGCACACTGCACAGTGCACACGGCGCAATGCACAGTGCACACTGCACAGTGCACAATGCACACTGCACAGTGCGCAGTGCAGATCCTAAGAGACGAGCCTCTGCCAGACAAGAAGTACCTGATAGGACAAGCAGGCAAAAAAAGCGACCGCACCTTGCCCGGCGTTGAGATTTTTGAGATGCATGGATCAGTAACGAGACCTACGATTTACATGTTCGTGACTTTAAAAGGCGAGATCGCGAAAGTTCACACTCGTAACTTTGTTAAGTGAGATTATGGTGCTACTTTAGTAGTGATATTTTATTCATTTAGTTTATAAATAGTGATCAATAGACTGAGAAAATTGTCATAATGAATAAAATACAACGACGAATACTTAAACAGTTCATAATTTCTAGTAACATTAAGAATTTTATGATTTTATGTAATCTTTTCCTGTGAATCTGATATTAGTCTACATGCAAATAGATCATATTTCATATTCTGCCTAGTAAAATCTTTACTTTTTATTGCTTTTAGACGTAAATTGACGCTAATGTGGAAGATGCTCGGGAGGAGTCTCGACAGGAGCCTGAATTCACTTCAATAAAGTTCAGTTTACTTTTTCAGTGCCTCTAACCTAGTTCATTTTCTTCACAAATTAATGAGAAGAGAGGTGAATATTTAATTTCTAATATTCACTCCTGAGACGTTAAAATATATCCCAACACACCAGAAATAATTTATTATGAAAGAGAAGTAAATAATTGTAATAATTTGCCTGTAATACTTTGCTATAATTTATTTTATGCCCAAATGTTCGCGACTAAAATCCTTATTTGGTAGATTTTCAATTTCTCATTTCAGCATTTCAAAGGCACAAATGCTTTTCTGCTCATATTTAAAAAATATTTTTTCTTAAAACTCAGCTACTATACCATTACGGCTTTCATGCTCTATTAAAAATAAAAGGCTGATCATGACTGAGCACTACATGGCCGCAGGCTGGCCATGGATAAATAACGCATCTCTAGTAACGCAGATCTTTTACAAAAAAATTTTTGAAATCTAAAATATTTGCTCCATATTTCTCGCAGTAATGATCATAACTTGCGCACAACTAGAATTTTGCCGTAAAATTTATAGGCAGAAATACTTTATCACCGATTTATACACCGGTTCAGAGGGCCGGGACCAAACAGGTAAGTATAATGCAGATTTCATACTACGTAGCTGATGGTACACTACATCTTCACAGTCCACATACGTGTTACATTCAAATTTTTTCGTTAAAGCATATAGTAAATACTTAAATGAAAATTATTGAGACGCATCCATATTTTTTATGCATCGCACCGTAGAGATGAAACAGCAAAAAATAAAATAAATAATATTAATAAAAAATATAATGGTACAAAACGTATGACGAATTTTTTCAAGTCGTTTTGTTTGTAAATCTTCACTTCTACTTTAGAACTTATCTCACTATTTTCATACATGTGGTAGGTATTCCGTCTTCGGCTGAGAATTTTGTTACTGGGGAAGGAAATGTGAAAAATTCGTTCTAGTCATTTGATCGTAAATCTTCACTTCTATTACAGAAATTATCTCATTTTTTATATTTGCAACATTTATTTTGTCTTCGACAGAGAACTTAGTAATAAGGGAAGGAAATATAAGAGAATCTGGCTCCATTTCTAGGTGCTGGCATTGTACAGATTAAGAGGACGCGTGGGAGCAATGGATGGTGCAACAATCCGCGGGATTTTTCTTCTGAGCTTCAACGAGAAATTGGAATGCTGCTAAGCCCGAGTAATGCGAAGATGATCCTCACCGTCTCATCATTGCTGTATTTTATAGAAGTTGAACAATGCCCACAATATAGAAGCTGCCAATGACGCAAAATAAATATTCTGTCATCTGTTTAAGCATCGAATTGTAACAAAATTGAAATTATTCAAATTTGTGCTGTAGGAAAAAAGGATCTCCTAGCAATCGCTCATTTTGCAGCAATAGGGGTTCAATTAGCTTTAGAAATCAAAAAGCTGAAATATGAGTTCTTTAGCTAAAAAATGTTTTTATCTCGTGTTTACTATAACTGCTGTGTGAACTGTAGCAAATAAATGACTTCTTTGTTCCAAGTAAATATGGGGGAGAAAGGGTACCGAAAAAAGGTCAATGGATCAGAAAATTTGCGTACACATTGTACTCATGAAATCCAGTGTAACTAATTTTATTGATTGCTTCTGTGATTTCCTCAATTATGCTGAGGGGATGCAAGAAGGAGCCATTAGTAAAATTCATTCATCCTTCCAACTTATGCTATATCTGGCTATAAATACTGTATTAATATACAAGGCTATATAAACTATATTATAAACAATTCCCCTTGAGTTCAATTTCGCAAAAATTCATCTGACACCTCATGATCTGTCTCAAAGAATGTATACAATGATTATGAAACACAAGGAGACAGCTGGATTATTCTGTCCACATTCACACAGGGATTCTATTTCTTCCAAAACTTGCACAATCAATTCCCCAGTCTTCGGTCCTGCATCCCGCGCAGTGCAGCGCGTCAAGCGCTGCCACGAGATTTTTTTCATCCCAAGATCACTGGATTATATCAGTGGGACCATAAATATCAGGTATATTGTTCTCGTATTCAGCGTACATAAAAGGATTTCTCCGCATCGAGGGCTGCGGTGGATATCTTTCTGCAAGGCTAGGGCGGTTTCCTGCGTCAAAGTGATCGCTGCCACACTCGATATTGCTTCTCTTATTCTCAGGTATCCGTTGATCTGCAATCTAAAGCTTTGGTTGAGTTACGGCAGCCATCGAAATGACCATGAATATTTTCGATAATCCACTGTAACCCCTGTAATACTGTTTAAAAAAACTACAGTTTTTCTTAAAAAAATCGTAAAATTTATTACGAACCACCTACTGTCAGCTTAATAATTATGGCTTAATTTTGGTTACCTTGGAACTGAATCACCAAGGTCTTCAATCAATTTGTAACAGGTTGAAATCAATTAATAAAGGTCTGTAATCAAAAATAAACTATTAATAATGATAACAAGGAAAATATCAGGGAGCGAAATAATGGTATCAGCGTAGCTAACTAATGGTCTGTGACCCTTAGCCACGCCACATAGGTGACGTCGAAAACACGTGGCCGAGGCGAAATAATCCTAAGGAATATGTGCTTTTCCGTAAGTGTACAAGCTGTGGCAATAGGTATCGTCTGAGCAATATTCTCAGAAAATGTTGATCCTCCTATCAAAGTAAGTTTGATGTTTAATATCAAAATGTTAGTGTGAATGTGTAATGGTAGTGAGAGTGAGATGTTAATTTGTGAACGCAAGGGAGAATGAGAATGCATGTTAGTGTAACAGTGAGTAGGAGCGAGTGCGATTATGCATGTCGGTGCAAATGCGTGAACACTAGTCAGAGTGAGTGCGAATATGCGTTTGAACGCTAAGAGCTGGTGAAAGTGAGCTATATAGCTATTATTGTTGCTCACCAAGGCTTAGAGAGGCTTCGGCCGTGCCTTCTCTTCCCGAGCGAGTTGATTAACTTGAGATCAATTATGTAATTTGAAAAGCATGTCATCAGCATAGCGGTCATTGACGACAATGCTTAGAGAAATAGACGAAGAAAGAAGGTAATTTTGACTGTCAAACGTAGATGATTTTTTCAACGGTTCAAATGATTTTTATCGACAGACAAGTGTGATTTTGTCCTACGAACAAGGGAGATTTGACCATCAAATGAAGGTAACTTTAACTGACTTTTAGGGTGATTTGAACTAATTTTGATCGACGAACAGAGGTGATTTTAACACACGTACAAAATGATTTTGACCGAAGGGCGAGAGTGAATTTGACCGAAAGACGAGGGTGATTTTAGCCAAAGGACGAGGATGATTTTGGCTGAGAAATGAGGAAGGACTTTGGCCAATGACCACGAGTGATTCCCAAACATTTCCTTGAGGCTAACCAAATCTGATACTTGAAAAAACTTAAAAAAATCTGCAATAAATTTTTTTGAGAGAGCTGGACTAATCTCATAAATGGGATTATATGCAAAGAGTAAAGTGTAATGTATAACATTTAGGCATTAAATTTGGATCATAAAGTTTTTAGAAAATGAAATCACTGTGAAGACGATTGAACTTTAAAAATTTATTCAAGCAGCACAAGACGAGTACGTCGAACTGCTGATCTGATTCGAAACCTGCACAGAAGTTAGTGAATCTTATGCTTGTTCGATTATGTATTGTAACCTCTGAGACAATGCGTCCTCGATAGCAGAACAGGACAAAGCCTGGAAGCATAGATTGTTCCAATATCCATCTGTGCTTTCAGCCACGACTCCAGGCGTTCCCACATATTGAACTCCGAAGCTAAACAATTTGAACGTAGCTTCATGACAACGACAGTTTTTTTTGTTTGCTTCGGAGGATCAAAGGAATTGTGCCATATTATGCTCCGTATGCGCACATCTCCAGTAAATTCATTTACTTCAATGAATACTATTGTAAGGAATAATGGCGACTGAAGCCTGTTAAGGATCTTTGTTTACAATTCGTTCCTTTCTTTACTATTCAACCTGAGATGTAATATATAACTAAGAATAATACACGCATGCACCTCAGATCCTCTTAAATTCGCACTTCGATCCCTGAAGCTAACCTAGTTCCTCGGATGATCCGATGGCCTAAATAGAGAATATTGTTCCGGAATATTGGTTAGTTGCATATGCGTTATCTTATTATTATAGGTTATAGGAAATTATATATTATTATTATATAATTATATATTATATATTATTATTATAAGTTATAGGAAATTATTTTTATAAATATGGTAGCCATCTCGTGTCCATTGTATTTCAATGTAGTCTTCTTCATTTGACAAAACATCATTAATCAATTAATTAGTTCGTTGTATCCATTCTTCTCTCGTTTTCGTCAAGAAATTCCTGCATTCCTCGCTTATCAAAAAACGAATATTATTCACTTCATTTCAGGTCTTCCATTGAAAGTCTTGAAGTAATTATGAAATAAAAATTAAGCCGGTTATCTTCACACGACGTTCTTTACAATGCTGAATTTTCACTTAAAAATCTGCGAGGTAAATGATTTTCGAGCTTGGCTTGCCATTAATTTTTTTGACGAAATACTTGCGAGTGGAAAATTGAATGACTTTGGTAGTTCGCTGCTGAAAAGAAGTTTAATTAACAGACCAGCTTCAGGAGCCACTGGAAGTCGATTTTCAGCAGTGAAATTTTAAAATCGCCGTCGTCTAAGCCACCGTCTCAGCATGAGGCCCGAACGTTATTCACAAAAGAATTTCTTAAAATTCTATTTCTCATCAGCCACATCATCATCCCAATACGCTCAAATTCGCACGTAGTCTCTAAATTATTAATGTTTTAACTGCGTTCATAATAAGTGTGAAGTGAAGTAGTGAAAATTTCATAGTGAAATTCAATCATAGTGTGAAGGAACTAAAAAGTTCAAGAGAAGAGGTCATCACTAATACGCGTGACGAATTAAGTAAGGAAGTGAACGGGAGGGGAGGTTTACAACGGCAGAGCTTCAATACAAAATCTATTATCAATCAAGATGATTGATGAGCTCATAATAGATAAAATCTAAAATCCATTATTGATTTTTGCTTAACCTACATATTCAACTATAATACATTTCAAATGAAAAAGAGGCGGATAACGAAAAGCTGAAACCTGAAATGCTAATTATGAAAAAATGTGGATGAAATTTGGATGATGAACTGATGAAAAAGCGGACGACGAAAGGTTAAGTATGAAATTCGGGTGATAAAAGGAAGAAAAACGAAAATAGGATGATGTAACAAACGATGGCGCTGGTGCGCTCTAACAGAATCAATGTTTCTACAAAGAAATGCAGACTTCATTATCCTTAAGAAACATGCCTTAACTTTAATATCTGAGAAAATCGTGTGGAGTACTGACGGCTAGCTTGCTTGTCGGGTAGGAAAAGAGCAAATTTCATGGAATATTTTTATAGTTATAATTTGTCAAAGAGCGAGGATATCTCTCAACGGTTAATTCTTTAATCTATGCAACTATCATAAATATATAATTAAATTGTTATCAAACGAAAAATGTTGAAGTTCGTGGTTTTGGGCGATGCTTACATTAATCTTTTTCATAATTTTTGTATTTAATGCTCATTGTGTGAATGCAGACATTCACTGCATGGATGCTGACAACGCTTCTAATTTGAATATTTTAATCAACAGATCATTGCACACTCATCCATTCAAGATGTAACTAATGAGTATTTATTTAGAATAACACTGAGTAATTGAATTAAGTAGAATCCATATGACATTCAAAACCTATAGTGACAAATTAAAATTAACCGCCAACCTCTAAATCATGTTTTTGCGATTCACAAATTACATTCCCACAAATTAATTCCTATTTCATTTTTCTGCCCTCTGGAATGTTCGTGGATTATTTATTAATCGTATCCACCAACTATTGTTTCGTAAATAATTTCATTTATCGTATCAATCAAATTCTATTCACGAAACTCGAGAGTGCCTTTCCCATAGTGGATATTTATATCCACGGTTATAAAAATATCTAATTATAAATATAAAATCAAAAATTATATCATCGAGGATATTCACCATGCTTCGCCATGTGAAGCCCTGATTGTCATAATCGGCGTCAGCTGGACCCTTTGTGGCCAAAATATGCCTTAATATGGCCACACATTTCTTATACAAACCTGGCATTATTGGCCAAGCTTCAGAAGTGCTATGAAACTTTTCAAACTGAGATACATGTGGCATAGAATGGCAAGTAATGAAAACTCTGATGTTTCCTTGGCGACTTCAAACTGTCAAAGTTCTATTGATGATATTATGCTAAGTTGAAGTTGGAGTATTGTTAAATTTTTCACCGTATCTATGCTGAATTTGGTTTTCAAAATTGTTTTGAAAACCAAATATATGAACTAGCATATATTAAGTAAGAAATATGCGAATACAGCAAAAGAAGTTAAAATCTATTGTCAACTTACTAGGCTTTAGTTCGTCTTTGAGATTTCTTTTTTAAATGCCTATATTTACGGAGTATTCATTTTAGATGTTCAATCATAGTGCCATAAATTACCTTTCTTCATTTATTTGGGAACGCAAGCTTTAGCAGTCAATTCAAAAACTCGAGCTTTGATTTTCTGCTGTAATACGTGTTCAACCTTCTTCCATTTTTCATGACAAATATCAGACAACTCCTTCTCTTTGAAGCTAATTTGATTTCTTAAAGCAAAAATCCAAACTTAAAATTTTCCGGCTCCACTTTGTAATATCGTCGAACCTAATAACCTTAATCTATTCTCCAGTTGTAAATTCAGTACTTCGAACCTCCAAAATTGGCCTCCTTTCCTCGACTAAGGTTCACGCGTACGGTGAATCTTGGTCGAGAGTTCTGTTCAGTTCTGCTCAAGAACCACAATCGCTCGTTATACGCTAAAGAATCTTTTACCCAGCATTTTACGACTACCCTCACACAAAGGATCTTTTGCGAGCGACAGTTACAAGCTGCCTCAACTTTACGATCCTTCGCCTCCCCGTGCAGCCAAATTGGCTCGTCGAATCCTCGATAACGTTCAGTCGTACTCATAAAAAATAAATTATGCCTGGCAAATGAAATCACTCAAGCGTGCCAAAGCCCTTCTCAATAAATCAGGGTCGTGACGCAGGTTAGAAGTCATTTTTTCCAATAATTTGTTTAATTTATTGGGAATCGTTTACACTTGCGACATTGACGGCTTTAATTAATGATAGAAGCATCATTCTTTAACAAACACAGACATTATTCAAATAAAATAATAACACGATTGATTAGTAGGACACTACATAACATTATTATTACGTGGAAGAGTATGCACTTGTTTAATAACTTTAATTAAACTAAATATAATCTAAAAAATAATAACAACTTCTCTATCTCTTATTTCACCTCTCAATATCACATACAATATTAAAGATTCCTCATTTTCTGATTGCGTACACATCAGCTAAAAAGAATTCCTGCTTATACTTTTTGAAACAGGAACTCCAGTAACAAATAAAGCATCATTTCTATAGACTTAAACCCCGGCTATTTACATATTGCTTTGTTACCCTTCATTTACTCAAACTTTCTGCACTACCGTACAGAAATAGGATCAGGTTAAAAAATTACTTACTCTACTGCGCTTCAGAAACTGCTGGCAATTTCTGCACCAGCTACAGAAACTGCTGCAAATTTCTGTACCAAAGTACAGAAACTAATGAAAATTTCTGTTTTGTACTATAGAAACTGCATTTAATTTCTATACTACGCAACTGTAACTGCTAGAATTTTCTGCACGAAGCAACAGTAACTGATGTAATTTTCAGTACTACCCTGCAGAAACTGCTGCAAATTTCTGCACTACGCAACAGAATGTTCTTCAACTCTAACGTAGTACGGTAAATACTGCGGTACAAGAAGAATTTAAAAGCAAAAGAACGTCAAGTAAATTCACCAATCTTCAAGACGGGACCCATTGTTAGTTCAAAAAATTTTCAAAAAAATCAATCAGCAGGAAAATTCCATAGATGCACGAAAAAGATTAATGAAATGAAGATATGGTGAATTCACTTGTCGTTTTATTTGCTTTTAAATTTTTGATGATCTTGCGACTTGAGCAGACAAATGATACAATTACTTATAAAAGTAAAGCGGTTTCGTGCTGCTGCACTGAAAGTTGAATCCCTGCAAGAGCTACAAGACTGACGAGCGGAATCCGATATCGCTTCCAGCATTATTTTTGTATGAATTTTCTGAGAATGAAGACCTACAAAAATAATTAACATCATCATTGAAGAAAAGGCAGCGTGATTATATTGTGAGCATTTTTATGGTCACAGATTTGCGACGTAATTTTATTCATTAGTTTCAACTGTCAGTAAAGCTTATGGCATTGATTTTTGACCGTCCTGCGCATATTTTTTCATTTAAATGGAGTTGAAAGGGATTTACACAATATCAATAATTTTTTGCTATAATAATTTTAATACTTTGTCATCAGGCGCTCACACAATGATATTTCGAAGCAAGACGAGGTAAACTGAAGTCGTATTATAAAGTCTACTTGTTTTCTCAAGCACATTAAATATTATCCCTTTTCCAGCTGACCTCTCATACGCGATTAAGTAAATTCCGTTGATTTTAGGAGTTTGAAACGTAGATTTTTTATAAAGTTACGCCACAATTTTTCTAATATGTAATATATGTAAAAATATGTTATAGTATTTTTAGGATAAAAATGAGACAAAACTGATCTTACGTCGCACATAATGTTTTTATATTCAATGGTTTTTGATTCTCATCAGGACCCAATATAATTACCGTTCCATTGCATCCAGATAAAAAAAAATTATTGAGCTCTCTTTATTAACGAATTAACTTGAGCCATTTTCCATCAAAACTCGAGTCATTTTGCCGATGTTCCACTCAATTATGTCACGTCCTCGGTTTTCTTAATATGCTTCAGAAACCGAACAATTTATTCCCGGTCCTCATTAGGCTAACTTCAAACGTGAAAGAATTACATGATTTTCCCCCCTGACGATTATTCTGCTTGTTATAATCTTGGTCGGCACCTTCCGTAGATGTAAGGCCATAGTCTGATTATGCAAATAGCGCTAGGCACCCGCAAAAGGGGCCGATAATTCTCTCATTATTCTTGCTGAACTCTTGGGAAATTCTGCGGCCTCTTGACGAGATGAAGAAGCGATTTCTTACGAGGCCAGGTTTTTGAGAGGAAGGCTTCAAGGAACTTCACCAGAGAAGCTGTAGAAACAGAGACCTGGTAATCCAAGTTGAGTGAACTGCTGAGATCACTTCACGTGCCACTGCTGTACTTTAACGGTCTTTAGCATGTGGTTGTTCAAGCTTAACGTGCAGATATCTGGTGCAATTTCGCTTTTCTCTAATTTAACTATTTAAGCGCCTAATACATCACCGCTTTAACTCCATAACCCATAATTTAAAATCAGATAATTTGTCTGAAATTTAAGCATGTGATTATATATAAAATTGCTAAAAAAATAACTCTGTCCTCACTGCAGTGAGTGACAGAGAGCGCATTTTCTTGTCGACGAAAACTTGAAGTCACTGACGGACAGACAGACAGACGGACAGACGGACGGACGGATATGGCGAGCACAATAGTGCATTTTTTCGATAAATGAGAAAATGCGCTAAAAATCAATTTGAAACGAGGAGCGAAGTGTCATTACATTACTCTGCATCGCAAATATGAGTAAAATTAGAGGCTGGATATTTATTTTGTTCAATTTAGTTTTAATTTATAAGAAAATAGAGGGAACATTTTTAATTTAAAAGATTTAACATGAGTTAAAACTTGAGAAATCCAGAACTTGTTGCATTTGGTTTGATATTTTATTGCGATCCTTTTTCCACTGAGTTAACGCACCTCAGTGTTGCAACCAATAACCATAAAACGCAATCAAATCTGCAAGCACATCGAATATCTTTTAAATGCGATAAATTTCATCTACCACAATAATTTGATCATACTTGATCGAATTAGCTCTCGCTGTCCGAAAATATTTTCTCGTCTAAGTAACATTCCTCAAAAAATATTCTTATATAGTCGTTCATAAACCAAAATTTTCACCATGGTATTTCTACTACTTCAGACATTAGATTCCTGCCAGAATAGAAAGACGATTCTGAGTGAAAAGTAAGTCTCGGCATCACCATCATTAGTGAATTCATCTTTGGTTTGATTTTTAAGGGGAAATCAGCAATTTGAAGCAAACGGCAAAAGAAAATGGAAGCCCGGCTTCAAAAGACGTCAGGAGTCGAGGAGCTTTGTAAAGAATGGAAGTATCAGCCACTGAATTTTTAGAGACCGCCTGCTGGAAAAAATCTTACCGCTTGCACAGTAAATTTTTCGAATCCTAGGGACGAAAAGTTGTCGGCAAATGTTTGCAGAAAGCCTGATTTCAATCTGGTTGCGTAATTCCTGGATATAATTACAACTTATATTTATTAATAGATCATTAACTTTATACTTAAGAAAGTATGAGGAGAAAATGAACTTTGTTATCACTGGTTCAATGGCACTGTCAAAAAAAACTCAACTACGAGCAAAATTTTTTCATAAAATTCTACGCAGTAACTAGAGAACTCTAATGAATCATTGCGATAACAGAAGGTTCCTAAAAAATTTGAGATAAGTTCAACCACCAATTTTCCCAACACTTTTTTTTTTGGTGTTGAGGATTTTACACCGACTTCGATACACTAAAATGTAAATTCGTGGTAAAAATATCTCATTAGATTAGTTTCTTGAATTTGGCCGCGTAAAATCGGGATGATTCCTGATTAAAAATGCTCTACGTTTTCATTTTATTCCTTGCAAGGATTATTCAAAACATTACTTTCTAATTACATCGCATAAATTTTTCAACGCGAAAGCGCTTAAAGCAAAACGCAACTCTTTGCAGTGTGAATCATTGCGAAAGATTTTGTATGCTAAAATATATTGTAGAGAAGCGACACACTTACCTCCTTTGAATTTAAACCTTACTTCTCAAGCAGTGACGTTGGTCGGTGGTGCCTAAGGAAAAAAATCTGCCTTTACATTCAGAGTTTCTGAAAACATCGCCGCACTTTTCAAAGCTCTAGGCATGGTATCTGAGCTCAAGCTTGACTGGCCCTATTTAGAAAAGTCTCGTCAGAGAAATGTACGAGAGACATACAACTTGCGCTTCCTAGCTTCCTACGGTAAAAAAAACATGTTCATAGCCATCCTTGCTTTACCTTCATCCTCTCCAAACTTGATTCTTTTTGGACTTGGGTAACGGTGTGGGAAAAGTAATGATCATTATGCCAAACATAATTCCATGACGGTTTCTCATGCTGAAATCATTATTTAAATTAGATTGTCTCTTTTTTACGCAATGCCAGTAATTTTTATTCAGAACTGTAATAGTAGATTACTGACCCATAATGACTATGATTATGATTTGATTACCTAAATGACTGTGCATGCGAAAAATTTCTGCAAATGTAACGAAAATCATCTCAGCGTCCTTCCAAGTAGCTATCAAAGACGGAAAAGAACAATAAAGTTCGCTGAAGATCTTCTTGATCTTTGTTATTCAGCGTAAAATGTTACTTGCTTGCAAATATAAAAACATTTTCTTAATTTAAAAAAATATGCAACGCTCTTCTAGATTTTTTCAAAAACACCTAGACAACAATTCCTGTCGTCTCTGTAAAATGTTTTTTGAGATATTTCTTCTGAAATTTCACCCGGCGTTCCTTTACAGGATGTAACCGCATTTTTTATCAAGAGGATTAAAACAACAAAAGTAGATTGCAAGAAAACAAACTTGGCGCGAATAACAATAATTTTGTGAATGCCATGAGGTCTCCAAAGGCAAGATGAAAGCATTGGTCGTTGTTAGTTCAGCTGATAACTTCAGGAAACTGAACCCAAATTTATTTCTTTGTCTACTGACCGTGTTTCTAATTACCATATCTGTAGGTAGTAAAAGCATTACCACCTGCTTAATTTACACGCAACAAAAAATTAAATGATGAAATTAACCTTAGTTACCCGCAACAATAATGTTTCCCGTTTGTTTTGTAAATATATATATATATATATATATTTAGAAAAATATATATTTCAAATATATATTTAAAAAAACATATGATGAAGTTTTGATTGATAGCTTTAGTTAAAATTTTATTGTAATCTATTGCATAAAAATCATTCGAAAAGAAACAACCAATATTATTGAAGATTTGCAAAGGAAATAAAACCCGTTCATTATTTCGGAAGACTTTCAGAAAACCAGCGAAATAATTATTAGCTATTGAAGTAATTATTCTAATAATATTAATCGAAGATATAAATAAACGCGACACTCACGACAATAAAATCATTGTCATGGCAGCAATTTATTTAGTGACGCAAGTGCTTCCGCAATTTCTGCGCAGCGACGACTACCTAAAAGCTCATGAGATCGTCTAGCTTTGTGCGCACGAAGGGTAAAATGACACCAAATTTTTGACGATCGTGAACTTAGAAAACTTTCAAATGTGACAGCATACATTTGACTAACAGCTGTATCAAAATCCTATCGAACGATAAGTGTTTTTGAAAGAACTTTCAAAGCATAATTTCATCTATAAGGAATAACTTTAAATAAGAAAATAATACTTCAGATTACGAATAAACATGTAGAACTAACATGGGGTCAGGGGTGGCAATAACAACAGTCAAAATCACCAGCAATTCGCATGACTAGTACATCAGACTTTATTTATGGAGTGTGTTGATTAAACAAACATTTTAGGCATGACCTGAGTTTCTCATGCATCGAAAGCAAACATTGGGCCTTTGTTCGTTTATACAGGGTGCGGCGTGGGAACTTACTCTTTTAAAAAAATCACAAAGTAAAAAGTATTAAAGATAGCGTTTTAATTCTTTCTTTTTTACAAAGAGCTACATTTAAAGTTTCGTTGGGTTTACTTACAAGTTTAATTCTTGAATATTACATCTTGTAGGTGACCTCCATGCTGTTAAATCATATTGCGCATGGCGCCACCTTCCTAGGACTAATGGCCGCCACGTGGCGCGCAATTCAAATAAGTAAGTTCCCGCGCCGCACCCTGTATTTTTAAATCGGAGTTTAAGGTGAAAAGGAAACTCTGTCCGGAGTTGAATGACTCGACGGTTACTCCCAGGTATTTATATTACGTTTATAATTTCCACAGTAGCTTTGATTTCTATCTATAGTGATCATAAATAAACTTAATTTTTGCCAAAATTATTAACAAAATACAAAATGAAATCTGCTTTAGAGCCGTCTTTAGAATTTTTCGGTTTAGGATTAAAAATTAAATTTTTCATGTTGTTTTGGAATCTTATTAGTTCCCTTGATCATGAAAGCAAGTCAATATAGAACATAAAATATATTATATTTTTATATAATGTATAATATAACAAATAATATCTATAATGAGAGCAGCACTTATTCGTAACCTGAATGATGGAAGCAGTTCATATAATTAACCTCTGAAATACCGATCTTTCAGACCGCAAATAAATGCAGCCTGGTTTTCCCTTGACAAATTAATAAATCTTCTTTGAAACAATTTTAAATATAAATTAATTTGCAACAGCCATTGTTGACTTGATCACATCTTACTTTTGATGGTGATTGAATGACAATTTTTTTTCCTTTCATTTGGTATTGGAGTTTTTGATTCTACGAAATTATTGAATTATACTGTAAATTATCGAACCAGATCTCCGAAAAAAATATTTTCATAATGCTGAGCTTATTTACTAGGTCAACACGACAATTAATTCAATATCACACAGCTTAATAAGCTATTTGGAGCCTTTACGGTCAATAATCAAAAAAGCGAAATGCTATCAAATTTTCGCCGCTGGATTATCTAATTCAAAGTAAATATATCTTTAATCATATCATCGTCTTAAAATAACCTTTAGAATGTAGTGCAGTGGGAATTATATATAATATAATGTAATATAATATAATATATTATAATATAATATGATATCATATATGGTTTTATAATATAACATATTGTGAAATTATATAAAATATAATTTTAAAATTTATAGGAATTACATAATCACAAAAATACCGAATAAGGGACTGGCTTAAGTTATACTGAATTGTGTAATTTTTTGCTAATTTTTTCCTGTCCATAATTAATAGGAGTTTCTATAAGAGAATAGCTTGGATCCTTGTTCAATATTATTACTGGCATCACTAAACAAAAGAAATAACAATTAATCTATTTCTGTTTTTCGCTCCGTGATTTAGCAATCTTCGACTGCCGGGACAAGTATTGAACAATAAAAACTATAATAAAGAAATCCACTACATAGCCAATGAACAATTAAAATAATGTAATAAAATAATATGAAGAGACGTGCTTATTGCACCCGCAATTTATATTCATAAATTATAGAGATTCCATTAAATGAAAATAAAGTGGAATCATACTATCGGCCACTCACCTGTGCCATGATAATGAATCAGTTCTAATCATTTTTATTAGCAAAAAAATAATAACGATAAACACTTATACTTTTTTATTCCATTTTTAAAAAATTAATGTGATAAGTAATGCACGCTAAGTTAGATAAAATTAATTTTATAATAATAATTATTTTCATATAAGTTACATTGAGAACTTCACTTTAAGAAAATCAGTCATGCAGTACTAAGACATATTATGAAAGACTTGGAGTGAAAAAATAACTGCGATTACGACTAAAATTAAAATGAGACTATGACCTCACTAAGACTATGACTTGAATGATGACTGAGTCGAGAATTAATACTATCTGCAATTGATAGGAAACCAACATAGGACAGGAAACTTAGACCAGAATCCAGAGTGAGACTCAGCAGAAGGCTAGAATTTCGAATTAAAAATAGACTGACTTTGAGACAGTTGAATTGAGACTAAAATGAGAATGAAAACATTCACTTGCATTGAAATATAGCTGAGACGTTAATTCATATTTTTATTCAGACTATAACTTAGTTGTAGCTGAAGGCTGCGTTCGCAGCTTGGACTAAGAATTCTGAAATTCAAGTCTCGTGAATGAAAACGCTTCTCATACTCAAAAAAGAAGTCGTATTCATATCTTCTATAATAAATCGTTTATAACACGCATGAAAATGTCATTTAAATATTAACAAACATGAATGCATGAGCATGAATAAATGTTCATACATGAAAAAATACATTGCAAACTACAATTTTTAGCATTGAACAGGGTACGAGAATTTTCATTTCTGCACGCATTTTATTGGGGCCACATTCGACTTTCTTTGAAACTTAAATATGCATACTAATTCTAGCCCAATGCCGACAAATATCGTTACCTATCACTTTGCTACTGAGTGACATAACGCAATGATTTTGCATTACTCTTCAACTGCATTTGAAGCCTGTGAGTTGATCACTTTCTACATTTTTACGTAAGGGCCTCTAGCTTATGATATTCAACTATTATATTCTCATGCAATCAATAATGTTATTAACTTAGAGTCCGATGTTGATCATTTCATCTTCTCTCTCGTCCGCTTCGCAGTAAATTTCCGGTCACATTTTCGAAGATTTTCGAGCATGTAACCCAATCAGCCTGGCCGTTTTGATGCCCTAACTTGGCAATGGTCATCAACTTTAGCTTAATTCTGGCCAGAAGACCTGCACTGATAAACTCTTTAGCCGATAATGAAGATGGCTTCGAAAATATCACTGACTTAGAGGCTCCCACGACACATCTTCCCCTTAACTTGTTGGCCGCTCCAAACTTGCACGCAATTTGGCCACATTGCCCTATAGATTTCGGCGCGATACTATATTTTACTCTAGACGTTTCTTTTTAACTGAAATAACTCAATATCAATGACTAATTTAACACAGGCAATTCATATGCATGGAAAAAAATAGTACCAGGGTATAAAATAATATTTGCAATTTAAAAAAAATGATTAACTGGAATATCTCAATAACAGTGACTGAATTAATATACAAAGTTCTAATGCTTGGTAAAAATCATTTTTTTGGTACAAAAATCTAATGCATGGTAGTAAAAATAATATAAATAATAAACTATATTAGAATCTGTCACTTTTTCAAGAGCTTCTTCCGTGCTCTCAACGTGATATTGCGTCTAAAATTTTCCATTTTAATAATCGATTATCATATCCAAAACTTTCGAATTTTTCTAAGTCCCTTGCGATGGATTTTGCTATTTCTAGAATACCTCGGAACAAACGTAATCTGTAATATTAAGATTTATTTTCTAACTGAAATTTTACTGAATTTCGTACACGGAACTTCTCTCAGCCCCAGCGCAAATTTTGTCCGGTGACAAACACTCTATCGTTCTCTGAATCTCTGCTGCTGAGCAAAAACATTTTCAATATTCTGAAGATTTGAACACCGTTCACAGCTTCCAGGAATTTCTTCCAAAGCTCTGGGATTTTTAACACCAGAAGGGACCTTCCGTCGTCTTTTCAGTTACCTTATGCTCAACTTGAAAGTATGACGAAAATCCCGTAGTTGCATGAGTAGACGAATTTAATATCTTGCTGTTTATATATAATATTCGGATTCGGTGTGAGCGAATGTATAATATTTATCTCAAGGACTCAAGCCACGAAGAATTTTTTTCAGTCAGTTATGGTTTTGAAATATGTAATTAGTTCCCTCTCTCTTAAGGTCAATGCACTGAATTTATCATTTTATCGAGATAAGCATTTGCACGCCTCTGCTTTCATAGATCCTCTGCTAGGTTATTTACCTGTACAATATTCAAGTATTGGTAAAATTTAAATATGCACTACATATAGAATCATGCATCAAACAAAAACTTCGAGGGCAAAGAACCTTGTCCGATCAATCTATCATATTAAATATCTTACATTGCAAAATAGCCTAACTTCGAAGACATTGCAAATCCCAGGGAATTTGTTTATTTTTCACGATGGATAAAGTTCATATTTTGAGTTCCCATCAATAGATTCAGCTCATTCATCTGTCATTTAAATTCAACAGCGATAGCTTTTATTTGTTGTTTCCTCCATGATAACAAAAATTCATATGAGTAGTTCTGACATCAAAGTTAAATCATCAGCAAACTCAGCCACAACAATTCGTTCGCGGGCATTAAACATGAAAACTTCTTTAAAACTTTTAATCTTCCTCATACAACTCGGAGAAGTAAATAGAAATACCAAAAATTTTATAGCTTTGCCTGGACATGAAACTTACGCGCCCTCATCATCAACAGGCTCCGCAAAACTTTCAACAAAGACACGCCAGCCAAAACTCGAACGCAATTTTATAACTTTTGCAACCTTCATTCATAATTTAATGAAGTTTTACAACAGTGCAAGTTTATTCCAAACGCAATGCCTTCACTCAGCTCTGACTGAATTAGTGAAGAACTGAGCTAGCGTCCAATTTATTAATATGTCATTAAAAGACATTATTCTTGTAGAATTTGTCACTATAATTAAAGAATTAAAAGGTACTAATGCGTTCAAATAAACTTCCTCACTTCAGTACATTAGAAAAAACACTTCCTCGAGCACTGTAACTAAGTTTTTCGCTTGAAAGTTTCTAAACACAAAAAATAAATATCTGTTATTTATATTTCTAAATCATTAATCATTTGAAACAACGTGCTACTTGCGGATCTGGTATCACATGTAAGCCAAAGTTTTCGTTCTGGAACCACACTATATTCTTTCAAATTTCAACACATTGATTTCAAGTCTCGCTGAATTCAACAACACGAGATAATCATCAGCCCATGCTGCTTCAGTAAAGGCATGTTTACTGCCACTAGCGGTGCAGTCCGGCGCAGTGTTCACTGCATCGCAACGCAGTGTTTCTCAGACACATTTACACTTCCAAATGCAATTTGCATCGCAATCCCTAATGTTGCTGGCCGATGGATGGCCTTCCATGGACACTGCTCTAGCTAAAATAAAGATGGAATAAAAGTGCTTTGATAATCTCACTGAAATGAACTTCGGCTTATGTACCTTAATCTTTCTTTATTTAAGCTGACGGTATCATCACTCAATCAATGTATCAGTCGTATTGAAAAATACAAAAAGTGCTGAAAGGAAACTTTTGTTTTATTACTAGCGTTATTATCAGGTACCAAATTTTCTGCAAAATTTATTGAAAAGTTTTTACTAATTTTAAATATTATACAGCTGTTAAATTGTTTACAAGGCATGAGATCTAACAAACCAAAATTAGAACCTAAATTGTTAGAACTTGCTCTTGCAAGAAACGGTTGTAAAGTACAAGTGATAGGTCCTAAAAGTTGCACTTACAAGTAAAATAAGAGTTTCCGGCTCATTCCGCTGAATGCACTCGCCATGTATATTCAAAGCTCGGCTATGCCAAAATCTAATATTATCTTCTGGAGTTTGCATAGAATTCCGCTTAAAAATTGCACTCAACTCGAGAATTTTTGCACGAAAAGAACCACACACATACTGACTTTGGGTAGTTTAAAAATTCGCTACAACCAGCCTTTTAACCTCCACAGGCCAGTTCCAGTAAAATACAAGGTCGTGAACTCCCGACTTGCAGCTCCATGTCTATAATTTTTCTGCCGTAATGAAGATTTTGGCAATTAGAGCAGAGATTCTTTTAGAGTGCGCACGCTTCCAAATACCGCACGGCTGCTGTTATACGGTGCAGAGAGAAAATGACGCTGCGCAGGACTGCTGTGCATATTGAATTTATGACGTTGTGGGGTCATCATGGAATGTTTAATCATAATTTTACATCGAATATCGTCTATTTTTTTCGCGCATAATCACAAAAACTGAAAATTTCAATGAGATAATTCATATAAAAATATTAGTAGAGGCTTTAAAACCAACGTTTATGATGCAATAACGAATCCCAATTATTATTACTTATAAAACAATCTATACGTTAACTTGAATGTCAGTTTGCTTAAGTGATTGTTTGTTTGCTGAAGTCCTACTTTTGTATCATAAATTCCATCCATATACCTCGTCTTACCCTCAGGAGGATCAGATATTGTCCCAATGTAACTCCTATTATTAACATGTTATCTGAATAACGCTGGTGCAAAGCTGGAATTACCTGAACATTTTGTAATTTTATTTTATTTCTAACGTATACGAATGCAATTTGAACTATGAAAATTTAACTGGCAATTAAATTTTCTAATAACGATATTATAATTGTCCTATTTTAATTGGGAGTTTGAAAAACTTTTTGGCCATTCACGGAACCGTCGTTGGGGTATTTTACTGGCGACAGAAAGTACAATTAATCGTCACCAAGTGGAAATAAAATCTGCCATCTAAGAGATTGTCGGCTGAATTGGAAAGGATAAATTTTTGGGACGTGCACAACAATCAAAATTTAATTAAAAATCAAATATCAGAAAATTCGCGCTTAATAGAATTTTCATATCCATGCGCGACGCACCATATCCACGCGCGACGCACCATATCTACGCGCGACGCACCATATCCACGCGCGACGCGCCATATCCAAGTGCGACGCACCATATCCACTGCGCGACTCACCATACCCACGCGCGACGGACCATATCCACGCGCGACGCACCATATCCACGCGCGACGCACCATATCCACGCGCGACTCACCATATCCACGCGCGACTCACCATATCCACGCGCGACACACCATATCCACGCGCGACGCACCATATCCATGCGCGACACACCATATCCACGCGCGACGCACCATATCCACGCGCGACGCACCATATCTATTGAATTAAATTTTAATACCTGAGATGACATGGTTCAACTAAGTATTAATTCAAACACGAGGGATTATCTACTCCGGGCAACGCAAGGTTCAACTGCTCATTAATTGATGAACTCATGTTAATTTGACGATAGCCTTGGCTGTACCGATTATCGCATTCAAATCATTAATTACATGAGCTTCTGAATTTATCAATATTGTGTTAGAAACCTATATGTACCCGCCGCTATTGTCATAATTGTGGTTAGTCATTTCTCGTCTTTCAGCTTTCATGTGCAGTAATAGATTTGAATCTTCCGAAAATCAGCGCGTAAGATATTGTGTACTGAGCAAAATAGTGAGCAGGATTGGCTGCAGGAAAATCAGAGACGAATTCGATGTCTAAAATAAATAGTGTTTTATCTGTGATGCCTGTGTTCGTGCTCTTGTGTAGTTATTCACAACTCATCACGTGCGCGAAGAGTAGGGTTACAGATACATTTCAGTGATTCATACAAGAATAGGGAATTCGTAATATGCAATTGTTCGCAGCCTATGTATCATATCATATCATATCATATCATATCATATCATATCATATCATATCATATCATATCATATCATATCATATCATATCATATCATATCAGTTAAAGCCGTGGCTCCTGGCGTTGGTTCTTGTTTCAAATTCTAGTAATCCTTCTGGGACCTTGTATAAACCATGAGTATACTTGTATACTTCAATGAGGTCACCACGCAGACGTCTAAACCAAAGGCCAGGAAGCTTTATAATCTTTAGCTTTGCTTCATAAAACTTGCCCTTCAATCCCGGAATTATCCTTGTTGCACGTCTTCGAACACTTTCTACTATATTTTTATACCTTTTCAAGTTTCGGTGACCACACGATGTTTCCAAACTCTAGGTTCGGGCGCACGACAGCAACAAACAACTGCTTCGCCGTTTCTGCATCTGGGAGCTCGTACGAGCGTCTCATCAGTCCAAGAACTTTATTGGATTTATTAGCTTGCATTTCAATATGCCTATAAAATTTCAGCTCCTTCGACATAAACTCCGAGATCTTTTTCCACACTAGACTTTTCAATCATTACTCTCTCGTTTCAACCATGTCTTCTCATACTATAATCTTGCTGCTCATTGTTCTTCCCGAGGTGAAGTACTTTACACTTGTCAGCATTAAAACTTGCTGCTATGTATCAGCCCAGTTAACTATACTGTCAAGGTCATCTTGCAATTGGCTTTCGGGTTCTTTTTTTAATTTTTTTTGCAATATTTTTCAAAACTTTTCACTGCGGTGCGACAGATTTTATAGATTGATTTCGAGCTCTTGCATACAGGTTATGGTCAGCATCGATGCGAGTCCGTAATAACGCTTGTCGGCTACTTACTTGGTCTTGAGCTTGGCTATAATTGAACTGTTC
The DNA here is from genome assembly GCF_000764305.2 of Hyalella azteca. Taxonomy (NCBI): domain Eukaryota; kingdom Metazoa; phylum Arthropoda; class Malacostraca; order Amphipoda; family Hyalellidae; genus Hyalella; species Hyalella azteca. The sequence goes on along the minus strand of NW_025943988.1, from coordinate 393,912 downwards.
ATCCACTAGGTATTTTTGACACCACCGAGCTTAATCTTAGGTACACACGCATCAACTGCAGGCATAACCATGCCTTTGAGAAATGACCATGAATCATCCACATTCAAGTCCTTAATACAGTCCGAAATATTCTCATAAAAACTGAAAAACAATTATTGCTGGTGGCTTTTGCCCAGCGGAGCCTCGTGGGCTCATCTAACATTGTTGGTAACGCATCGTTACCAACATTTAAAAAAAATAACCAACACGAATGACAAAATAAGTCCGGTAAGCGGTTCAAATTTGGTCACAGTCATTTATCCCAGTGGACATAGTTCACTATGGCCCCTTGCTCTGAACAACTAGAACAGGTTTCTGCTCAAATATTATTTTTGTGATTGATGTCACTTAAGTGGAATATTTGTGTTCAAAGTTAAGGTTGGAGAAAATATGAGTATATCTAGCTCATAATTAATGATATTTCATTCGTTAATGAAGCCGAGTTCAGAGTTTGTGGCCTTAATTTTTTTGCCTTGTATTGCTTTCCGTATTGCGCGTTTTCGTGGCGAACGATTTCGACTGTTCAGTATTACTCATGATTTCAACGAATATATTGGCCCCAGCTCAACATTATAGAGTTGTGTTGCGGCAGTGATATGAGCTGTTATATTTCCCAGATGCAAATTTCACTGCAAATTATAAATAATTAGGCTTGAAATGTAGGCCGTTGTGACGAGGCACAAGTCTCACTTTCAGAGAAATAAGTTAAACTATGTCCAAATAGCGACGCCCTTACAGCCCTTGTGAGAGTCATCCTGACTGAGTTTGACCCGTTCAAAGGGCGCATCAGTGCTACGTGCTGGAAGTGTGTCACTATTTGGACAATATGACCAACACTTTTTCTGAGTACATGTATTATAGAGACTCGCGCGGTGCATTAGTTCTCCCAGCGAACGAACTCGTTACGCGGCGCAGCGTGCACGCCGGGTGTAGGTAGCTTCACGGCGCTCGGTGTCAATATTTGAAACTGAGCGGTCATTAGCTCGAGGCCCCAGCATCAGGAATATTTTATGGAGTGCTTAATTAAAGCGTGATATCAAGTTTGCCACCTTAATTAGCCATTGCATACGAGAATCTGAGCTGGGCGTTGAGTTTCGGTGCTTCAAAGAGAGCCTCTATGAAGTTTGTGTTGTACATAATAGCATCGTGTGATAGGATAGTTTTATTACTATATTCCTGCTGTCAAACTCTTTTTTTTTTTTGCTTGCAGTGCCACCACATAAGTGGTTTTGCGTCTATAAATTAAAAATTTGAATTATTATTGGAACTAAAAATTCCAACACATTGATTTCAAGACATTAAACAAAAATTTTCTCAATTCCAAAATACGCCACTGCACAAACTAAAATGAAAGTTAAATGCTTGATTAACTCTATTTATTTTTGTGTACAGGGTGTCCCAAAAAAAACGATACTCAACTTTGAATGGCTGTAACTCGAAAAGTAATAGAGTTAAAAATTTTTGGAAGGTCAGGATTTGTTCCCTATTTTTTTCTCCGTCTCTCCACCAAAAATCAGACGGATCGATGTAGCCATAAGCGTTTGATAGAACTTTCAGTGACATGTGCTAAAATCGTACTTGCGCAAAGTTTTAGTAAGATCATTTTGCATAATCATTACGTTGTCTTGACATGTTTTCATTTCGCTGTTTTATTTTTTGTATCATTGGTGAGACAAAAACATGGCAATCTTTGGTGAGAGACAATCATGACAATCTTTGGTGAGACAAAAACATGGCAATCTTTTGTGAGAGACAATCATGGCAATCTTTGGTGAGAGACAATCATGACAATCTTTGGTGAGACAAAAACATGGCAATCTTTGGTGAGAGGGAATTTCAAAACCAAAGATTGCCTCTCACCAAAGATTGTCATGATTGTGTCTCACCAAAGATTGCCATGATTGTGTCTCACCAAAGATTGTCATGATTGCCTCTCACCAAAGATTGTCATGATTGTGTCTCACCAAAGATTGCCATGATTATGTCTCACCAAAGATTGTCATGATTGTCTCTCACCAAAGATTGTCATGATTGCCTCTCACCAAAGATTGCCATGTTTTTGTCTCACCATATGTCTCACCAAAAACAGCGAAAAGAAAACATGTCAAGACAACGTAATGATTATGCAAAATGATCTTACTAAAACTTTGCGCAAGCACGATTTTAGCACATGTCACTGAAAGTTCTATCAAACGCTTATGGCTACATCGATCTGTCTGATTTTTGGTGGAGAGATAGAAAAAAACATAGGGAACAAATCCTGACCTTTAAAAATTTTTTAACTCTTTTACTTTTTGAGTTACAGCCATTCAAAGTTGAGTATCGTTTTTTTTGGGACACCCTGTATAACTACAGACGACTTGTAAGTTAGAATTCCCTTCGTGTATTGAAATGCGTTTGACCTATCGTGCATCATCTGGTTTTGTGTATTGTAGAAATTGCAAGTAGAAAGGTTTTACCGTTTAGGTTTTTTGTAATCTTGACTATACTAATAACTGATTTACCTGTGGCAATTAAGTCAACTTCGTCTCCTTTCGTTATCATATTAATTACTTATTAACATATCGAAATAAATAAGGATTTTTCGACAAGCAATAACATCTTCTTGCGCCATATTACCGATTCATTGCTTATTTTGCTGTAAATCTTCTCAGAAACGAGACTTGCTATTTCTTTAAAAAATATATATGTAAATCTTTGATTGATAGGAACAATGTAATCGTTTTTTACACTAATTTCGAGCATTACCCACTTCTTACCCACTTATTGTAATGTCTTCACTACTCACTTCTAGCATTCTTTTCCTTAGTCCTTACCCACCCACATGAAATTGTAAGTAGAAAGGTTTTGCCGTTTAAGTTTTTTGTAATCTTGACAGTACTAATAACTAATTTACCTCTGGCAATTAAGTCCAAATGATTTACCAGTGATTTAATTGTTAATAATGGATTTAATAAAATAATAATAATAATAGCGGTTTCAGCGTTTATTAGGCCGTAGGCCTTTCGCCGATTCTTAACATCGCAGAACATTCACAGCATTTTGAGGTCTCGAACTCGCAACTCACTGCTACAATTCTGCTGTGCTTAACCGCCCGGCCTCCTTGCCGATTCTGACCAGAAACTGGCGCACAGAGCTGGGATCGAACCCGCGCCTCTCTGCGCCAATCCTGGTACTCTGAACTTTAACCACTGGGCCACCCTGGGCGATAATATGTCGCCTTTGAAGTTTGGCAGACTAAAATTCAGTCCAGCATCGCAATTTTAGATTATATTATTTATGGGTTCAAATAATCTTATTTCTCTGCATAAATTTATCGTCGTTTTGAAATGCTCAGCTCATAAATACGTCAGTCTCTAAGTAATATGAAGGAATTTTGTAAAGTAAAGGTATTTTTAAAATTTTGTTGCAGAAAGTATATTAATTGCAATTCAAATCAGGTCGCAAAAATATAAAACAAGCGCTATACAATGAAAATTTGTTCTTACACATTCAATCAAAATTACCCTAGGCAAAGGCACGTATTTATTTCAATCGTTTTTTTACAAACTCTACGGGATGAGTTAGCCAACAAACGACGCCTTCAACAGTTTTGTCGGGTACGCTCGCTGATATCAGAGGCAGTTCTTTTCATCTGACCTCTTGCCAGTATCTTCTATCTTTGCTTACTAGTTGCATTACTGGTCCTAATTATCCTGTCGAACATCCGAAGGTATTTCTGGTGTAACAATATTCATTTACACAGGTTGCTGCTGCGCACTGGAGCGATTTGTTGCCTCGAGATCAATATTGGCCGGTTCATCACTTGTCATCAGTTCACTTTAAACAATCGGGAGAAATTCAGCTGGAGTGCTAATTGGAATCTAGTCTTATGATTTGCTGAAGAAGACCTGCTCGAACGGTCCGCAACAATTCTGGTAGGAAGGTGGGCTTTGATCCTGGAAGTGTTCTCGGTTTATGATGTTAAACTATGGGTCAACAAAAATCACGATACATTCTTGGTCAACTTATTTCTTGAAAATTCCTTCATACGTCGGAGGGTCTCCTGCGTTTTCTTCCAATTATATTTCCCCGGTGCTTAAAATACAACTGAACATGAAGAGTTCTCGTTGGCTGGGTTGAGTTACTACCACTTAATTCAAATCGTTAATTTTAACTAGTTGAGTGATGCAGGAATCATTGCTCTCTTCGGTGTTTGAACTGTCAAGATCATCAGGGTTTTGCGCACCCGGGCACCGAATCATCCAAAATATGAAAATCATCTCCAACATGATCCAGAAGGCGACGAAGATGCAGCTTCCCAAATCTAGTGCCATTTTCGAGTTTTTTCTATCAGTTTTAGTTTATGCAGTCAAGTTTAGTATTGACGAATACTCTTCAGCCTAAATGCGCTCGTACGCATGCAGTTGTCCTCCAATACAGGAATCAGAGACGGTACATAATATTGCCTGGTACAGGAATTAGAGACGCGATGAGCAGCAGCTATTTTTTACGATTTCTTCCTCGATTCTAAATAAGTTCAAAGCTACGTCTTCTATGAGTATACAGTTTACGAAATAAGTCTCTCTGTTGATACGTTGGCTATTGAGATGGCTAAAATGTAGTATTCTAGTTACGAGTTACAGCGGAATCAGCTACTATAGTCTAAAAAATTCAATATTATTGTATGGGATCAAATGATCACTGAATTGCATATTTTTCTTTGGCGCAATTTTCACAAGCCAGAATCCTTGTTTCTTCGCGTGTTTTCTGTCACTATAATAAATTTATACTACCGTATGCCATATCGCTTAATTTTGATTTCTTTCCCGAAGTTACTTAGGAAGGCTGCGATTGTGTACGACAAATTCTAAGTTTTCAGTGATGAGTATTTGATCATATTTATACGTGTATGGTGGAAAAATATGATATGATATTATATGTTATCCACTTTAAACGTAAATTGCAAGGGAGCAAGTAAGATAAAGAGCATTAGGAAATATATTATTTGAGGATTAACAGAAGATCGAAAAAATATTTTTGCGTACAACGGTCAATAATATATGAAAATTACTTTCTGATTCATGACTTTTGATCTACCACTTAGAATGAGGAATTTTTAGACTCTGAAAAAATTTTAATCAAATGCATTCATTGGTCATTAATCGAACCTGTATAAATATTCAGTGTTTACATGCGGATAATATTACAAGCTAAAATTATTCGTAAATGTACGTAATATTAAAATATTACTTAAACTTAGATTAATTTTCCATGAATACTCTCACATTGCCCAATTTTCTCTCTCTACTCCAGCTGAAATTCATTCGCTTTACACCAGTTGAAATTCATTCGTTTTACTCCAGCTGAAATCTAAAGAAGTGATTAGAATGCTAATCTATTTATCAACCATCATTCATAAGAGGGTGTGAAAATAGAGCAAATGCAAGCTAGAATTCAAGTTTGATGCTCGCTTTCTCGTTTTGTGAAGATCTATGCAGGAGACATGCAAGTTACATGAGGAGTGCCTGCTATTTTCTTGATAATAAAAATATCACTACACTAAAAAGAAACACTTGAAGTTAATGGTATTTTTAGATTATTCATAAAACAGAGTTCATGCAAGGTTATTAAAATATAAGAAAAATTATTTTTGTTCATCTATAATATAAGCATTTGTATGCAGGCTAACTTATGAATAAGAAAAATAAAACTCTGCGTATGTTACAGCAAGTCCTTATTCCGAAAACCTTTGGAACCATACGTTCTTAAAATGAAACCTTACTCCCGTACTGTCTGCCTTGATTAATATTGGGAGCATCATGACATATATGGTGTCCTATATAATATAATATAATATAATATAATATAATATAATATTTAATACAAGTGTAATTTAATATAATATGTGTATAGCAGAATGACGTAGCTCCTTCATGGTCTCCTACTCATCACCACGCGTTAACACGGAATGACAGACTGAAAATGGACTTGGGACGAAAAAAAACAATGAGTCTTCCGCTTGTGCTTGCATCGTTGTACTGCTTGCCAATCTTCAAGTCACCTCTTCAACTTGCAGGTAAGGGCTTGTAAACTTAAAATCATAGTGAGAAAAATACTTCATACATGGAGATTACTTAGGAACTATGAAGCGATCATTGAGAATATGATTGATTCATTCACTTGATTCAATCGCACTTTCATTAGCATTTATTTATATCGTGTCATCAGTCAATGGTCCTCTGAACTAACTTTTTAGTTCAAAACTATAATGGAAATTTAAATTAATTAGCTAATTAAGTGGCGGATCAAGCTTCGATGACTTAACGACCAAGCTGCGACTAAAATGTTTATTTAGTAACTTGAATCTTGTTCATTCAATCCACTAAAGGAGACTTGGATTTGCCTGATCTTGCATAATTTTCAAGGTAACTAATTATATATTATTTAATTTAATATTTAGATTTGCCTTATCTCGGGTGATAAAAAATATGTTGTTTCTCGGATACGGTTTTTGGGCGATTTGTTTTCATTATTACTAGACTCATTTCTTGTGATAATTATTAGACTCATTTGTAGTGAAACCCCCGATACTCGACCCGTTTGTTGTGATAATTACACTAAACTCATTTGTTGTGATAATTACTAAACTCATTTGTTGAGTTAATTAGTAAACTCATTTGTTGTGATAATTACCAAACTCATTTGTTGTGATAATTACTAAACTTGTCTAAAAATGTCCTTGAAGCTAACTTTAGACTTCACCGGATCAACATAGTTCACTGCAAGTGCAGGCACTGAATCTGTTCTCTTTTCCACCCGGAGAAATAGCAGGATATTTATTGCATTGTATCGAAGGTTTCAATTACTGTACAGTTTCTAGCTGCCGGTTATATTTTCTCTTTAAAAATGCTGCCAGCTATTTTTCCATCATGCGAGTATTTTTTCTTGCTTCCAGCCTACTTTTCTTCTCTAAAAATGATGCCGGCTATAATTTTTCTCTAAAAATGGTGCCAGCCATATTTTTCTCAAAAAAATGCTGCCAATTACATTGTGTATTCATAAATGCTGCCAGCTATATTTTTTCTCCAAAAATGCTGCCAGCTATAATTTTTCTCTAAATATGGTACCAGCCATATTTTTTCTTTAAAAATGCTGCAAATTACATTGTTTATTCAAAAATGCTGCCAGCCATATTTTTTCTTAAAAAATGTTGCCAATTACATTGTTTATTCAAAAATGATGCCAGCTATATTTTTTCTCTAAAAATGCTGCCAGCTATATTTTCTCTCTAAAAATGGTGCCAACTATATTTTTTTCTTGAAAATTGCTGCCAGCTATATTTTTTATTCAAAAATGCTGCCAGCTATATTTTTTCTCTAAAAATTCTGCTAGCTATATTTTTCCCTAAAAATGCTGCCAGCTATATTTTTTCTCTAAAAATGCTACCAGCTATATTTTTTCTCTAAAAATGCTGCCAGCTATATTTTCTCTCTAACAATAGTGCAAGTTATATTTTTTTCTTAAAAAATGCTGCCAGCTACATTTTTTATTCAAAAATACCGCCAACTACATTTTTTCTCTAAAAATTCTGCTAGCTCCATTTTTCCCTAAAAATGCTGCCAACTATTTTTTTCATTAAAAATTCGCTAGCTCCATTTTTCCCTAAAAATGCTGTCAGCTATATTTTTTCTTTAAAAAATGCCTCTAGCTATTTCTCCTTCACCTCCCAGGGTGTCCGCGAGACCCCGGCGATAGCACGACATTCTCCCAGGAGACGCGCGTGTCGTGGCATAATCTATCCTGTTCAGTGCATAAGCGGCCGCTCCATGCAAACGCTCCAAACAAAAACAGGAAAAATAAATAAGTTTTACTCTAGGGTAATCACATGAAGCAAGTTCATCGTATAAGAGAAAATATTACATTAGGCTGCAAGTTTCTCTAGTTGATTTTAAAGCACTTTTTATATTCAAGCAATGAACTCTTACGTCTCTCAAGGGAAATGTGTGGGATTTCCATACCGTTAGATTGCTTCTTAAAGAGAAATAAAATGCATAATAATTTTTTTAATAGATTGTGTGGATCTCTTCATTGCTGATTTTGAAATTTCTGATTATAATTGAACTATCAAATGAAAATTTCTGTGATTTTGAAAAGAATATATGTATATAATAGGTATTAATCCATCTTTTCTGAAAATATTATAATGGACAGAATATTAGCTAAGCATATATATAATTAGGGTGGCTGTGTTGAGTTGCGTAAAATAGGAAAGTTCTACCACAATTTAATTTTCATTTGTAACAACACTTCAAGAATTTTCCAGAACCGCATTCATCTCTAGCAGCCATCTCTGCAACAAATTCTTATACAGTCCGAAAAATTAGCGAAAATTTGTCCAAATAGTGATGAACTTCTGCCTTGTGCGTGTTATTCCGACCCATCTTGGCTCGGCAAAATGTCGTATCAATGTGCCCCTATTTGGATTATATGACCCATTTATTTTTCTGAGTGTACACATGACTCACAACAAAAGTGAGTAATGGATACAGGCAGCCCATTTATGAGCATCATCAAAACATGTCCTACAACCTATACGCATAAGCTATACGACATTCATGCCTTCAAAAGTATTCCTGAAGTAAACTTTTTTGTATTCGGGCTTTGAGTTTGATGGCGTTCATTTGTGAGTTTTATCTCCGCAGAGTTTGGCTCAGGATGAGGTCTATCGACAGGCTGTTTTACAAATGAGCGACATAGGCGCTGATTTCGCTAGGAAATGAGACGGAAACGGCGGCAGTCTGCGCTACACGGTACCTTCGAGCGACCTGGCATAGTGAAAAATTCTGAGGAAATCCAAACATTTTCGTTTACAATGATTAATGTGTTTAATATAATAAAAGTTCGTTTACAATGATCAATGTATATAATACAATAAAAGTATTTGGTTTTATAGATAGAGAATTTTAAAAGAATAGTGGAATGATTGCTTAATACATAATTTCGCTACATGGTAGCTGCGGGTAACCTGGCAAAATGTGATTTTTCTGTGGAAATACAAACTTTTGGTTAAAAGTAATGAATGCGTTTCATAGAATAAAATTTTATGTTTAAGAGTTGAAGAATTTTGAAGGAATTATGCTTGGGATCAAATTTATAAGAAAATTTCAATTTTGATTCACGCTTATGCTTTTTGACACAGAAAATGTTCTTGTTTTATTTAGTTTCCATTTTAACTCGTAAATGACTACAATTTTTATTTATTTCCAAACAAAATTTATTCGTTGCATCGGAACCTCGTATCCATTATTCTAATCACTGTTTTTAAAAGCGATGTTTATAAAGCAGTATAATCTGAATAAAAAACTGCAGGATTATCACTTCGTCTAGGATTCTCACTGCTGATTATGCATCCCCACCATTGTTCTGGTGAAAATTCAAGAACATTTCGACACCTCGCCGGCTTCATTTGCAAGCGCGCTCACTTTATCGCTTTTGATTTTTCCGCAAGAAACCTGAGAAGTTTTCATCAAGTTCTACTAAGCCTTGAGAAGAAGCCTCAATCTTGGCTGACACAGACAGATGAGCCTCGTGAGCAACAACACTTCCTAGGGCTCGTACCATCATTTCATTAGCATCCCTCAAACAAACTCACAAACTTCTGCGATTTTTTTAAATTTTGTTTTACAAATTACCAGATTCGGTTTCGGCGCTATGTTTTTCAGGTATCGTTGCAGATTCGGTAATTTGTGTGATGAGGCGTGCTGGCTATGAAATGTTCTTTTGTTGACGGAACATACGACAAAAATTTTACAGGTTTCCAGGTATTGATTATATGCCAATCTAATAAAAAATTACACTCCTATATTTGATATTTCATTGGAACAATCACTTATTTGGGATGAATTTCGTGCATTAACATAGAGTAACTAATTTTTTTCAATGAATAACAAATTCGAAGGTTCACGAGGAGTCTAGGCGAATTCCGTTCAAGAATGCGAACGGTGAGGTAACTTTAAAGTGCGGACCAAAGCGATCCGGAATAGTTTTCGGCTACAAGTTTTCTAGAATCCTCAAACTATTTTTAGTGGCCCGCGAGGAAAGGATAGATTCTAATCGGTTGAATGCGGACATTTTCAAATAATTATGATGGTTTAAGGAAAATAAACAAAACTTTATAGTGTGAAGCCATTGAGGTTGATTTTCGTTTGTGAAGTTTTAACCACGAAATCATTGAGAGGAAAAATTAGTATGTTTCGGTTCGTTAACGGCAAAAATAGGGGCTCAGTTGCAGCTCAGAATTAGAGCACTGAAATAAATTATAATTTTTCAGAGGTTAATATGGAAAATTGCGAGAAACTAAATAAATAATTAAAACTCCATGTCCACAGATCGTACTCGGATTTCTGCTTACGTTGTGTACTTCACTTGGGACGTGGAAAGGCAGTACAAAGAAAGGAAGGATGTATTGTTAGGGGACGCAGTGTAATAGTGTTTTATTTCAGTTAGGTATTCTGATTTTTGGTTTTAAGTCACCTTGGACGTGACCTCGTTCAGATAAGCTCTGCACTTATTCTTTGCTGTTGGGCCGCATTGGACTAGTCTTCAGAGGCTCCCTCAAATCTGAAACAAAAACAATTAATTGCTGTGTGATCCATCGCAGAGGTACGCGTTGCTTTATCATTTGGTCTGTAGATTTTTGTGATAATTATATTATTATTCAGTGGTTATATATAGAGGGGTTCATGATTATGATTATCAGCCTATTATGCATTTATCTTGTTTGCATGATATTCTGTTTTTTTCGTTCAATTACAGTGCTAGTTCTAAATTCTTCTTCCTTTGTTAATTTCAGAAAGGTTCCGAATATTGAATCCTAAGTAAGAACTAGAGCAAAGAGAGCACACGGTTAAATTAGTGACTTTATTGGTTTTCTTCGTTTGTTTATTATAGTTTTAATTTATCATTTTAATTCCTCCTTTGTTTACCATTATATCCCGGACAGCGTAAACTTAATTTTTTACTTTTAGAAAGGGCAGTATTGAAATGAAATAATAAATACGACTATGGAGGCCTGAGGCATTATAGAACGTAAATACTGTCGAAAAGTTAATGACATAAAGAAACCCGTTGTTTGCTTCTACCGCTCGGTCAATTACTGCTGGTGTAAACAACACTGTAGCAAAGATCAACAATATTGTTGTGGTGGTGCATTGGCTCTAAAGCTTAACAAAATTATCCATTAGGGTCTGTTATCATTCTTTCATTTCTCTTCAACCTTATGCGTTTTTTAGCAGGCTAGCCAGTACTTCACAAACTTACAATTATGATTGAAAAAAGTTCGTAAGTGCGTAAAATTTTCTAACAAAATCCAAATTTTTGTGATTGTAGAAGGAGCAGAAGCTCATGTGTTCGATCGCATGCATCAACCGATTGAATTAACCGAAAATAATTTTATCAGCACCTGGATACAGTAAAATTTCATTACAATGATTTCCGCAAATATTTTATTCGCCGTTGAAAAGCGGACTATAGCCATAACCCCATTAATAACCTCTGTAAGTCTCAATGAAAAATGTGAATATGCTACATGGGTGGGGCGCGTGTAGAATAGATGTAACCTACTCTGGAAGTAGATGACAATAAGTAGAGACTGTAAGTAGATGAAACAGATCATGAGCATCCATCCATGTTACCTGACTAGCAGCTCCAAATCCTCATTAATTGTATGAGCTTCTTTCATAGCTTCGACATAAACATGCTTGTGGCTAACATTACAGCAATGATTAAAGCTTAGCTTAGAAATGCGGCACCAGGGAGTGCATGAAAATTTTAAATCACTTTTTGCAAAATTTTTCCATGAGGCTTCACTTTGAAAATTAGGCGCTTAAATCAGGAAACAATAAGTGCGGACCTTCTTCAAATTTCGGAACTTTTCTCAGAAAAAATGCGTATTATTTGATTTTATTTTATACGTTGCCTTGAACGCCTCAATATAAAATCCTGCTCTTAATTTCCCCCTGACTATGGCCGTTCGACGAAGGCATCTTATTCCGTATCCAGGAGCCGTCCTATCAAAATAGTTTCGAGTTCGTAACTCCATTAGCCAATCAATGGTGGCTCTTCGAACTAAAGCCACCAATCACACAGGAGAAATCGGCCGCTATGTGTACTTTGGCCGCTTCATGTTCAACAGAGGAGTTTGATAGTACTGCCCCTGGTCGAACTAGGATGTTAATGCCGAAGTCGCATACCCGCATTTTTTCGACCTGATCGGCTGGGCATGGCAGAGTCTTTGGACGTTTTCTCACAGGAATTCGTAAAAACTTCGGTCGCCTGGACATACAGTACCTTCCCGTTTTACTCTGTTGGTGCTGCGCTGATGTTGAGGCAGACATAGTCTATCTCGACTGTAGCGATTAATGACTTTGGTGTGAAAGTGAAGGTCTAATTTCTGATACAATCATGAGGTGCTTAATAATTGCTCAGTTTGTATTAAGAATCTAGTTGAACTACTGACTAGTAAAATGGCACATCTTAAATCTGCGCGAATGTTTTTTGTGATGAGAATCAGGCAGTCATTTTTATTAAGCTTGAATTACTACAGAAAATCTTTAACGTGAGATTGTAATGAGGATTTAAACTGACTATTTTAAAACTTGGTTCACCTCTAAATTATTTATTTTTGTATATTTATTATCTTTTTAATTATTTCAATTATTCAATAACTTAATACATGTAAATTTCCAACCTTGTCCGTTGCTACTCGCCTTTCCGTTTGGGCTCCCCGTTGCATTTGCATTTACTAATTCAAACCTCAAGTTTCCGAAAGTTAAGTGAAAAAAGTCTATTTGTTAGCTTGGTCATATTTTGAAGCAAGCTTATCGATTTGGTACGAGCAACTTCCAGCCAAACTCAACATTACGGCCCAGCTTCTCTGTACCGAAACTGGAAAACTTCTCCCTAGATACAGACCCTGTCGGCGTTCATTGTAAGTCGCACCTAAAGTATTGTTCTAGCTTGAAAATATTGAGGACATAGCATCCGGAAGAAGCATTTTTCATTGCCCTCAATTATGAGGATTATTCCCATGAGTAAATATCATGAAAAATGTGGGAATCCATTCAAGTGACTTTTATGTAACAGCGGTTTTGGATTATTTGTTTTGGCCCACAAATATTTTGCTGACGTTTGCACGACAATCAAATGAGTTTTTTCTTCTCAATTTCAAACTTTTCAACCTGTAGACACATTACTCCTGCATTTAAGGGATAAATTATCATTTTGAAACCCATATACTACATTGAACTACATTGAAAAATTAGATCTGGTAACAAAATAAATTTAATTATAAAATTTTTGTGCAACATGTTCAGATAACTTTCCAAAAACTAAATATGTTGTTTTTACCTAACCGATCCCAAGCTAAATCACAATATAATTCTTAAAAATTTTTGCCATATCCTCTGCATTTTTAAACGAGAGCCGATGGAATTTCATTTGTATCGAAGTGTAATAATGAGAACCCTTTATCATAAAACTCCATTAAAAAATACCTTATGTAGCTTTCCCCAAATGCTTCTTTAAATTCACTAAAAAGCGTTTGTTCAAAGTTGCGCAGAATTTTCCATAGCTCAGTTGAAAACGTTTCAAAAATCAGCTCTATATCTTACGTGAAAAAATACTTGAGAAGAGAACTTAAGATTACTTATGTTATGTATGAGGATTACTTATGTTATATGTACTTACACATTTTGTCTTTCACGATTCATGGAAAAATCCCTGAATCGGATTTGCAGTAACATTTCATAACTAAAAGACTAGATGTTCTTTATTATTTAGGCGTTCAAGTTAAAAATATTAATGGATCTTCAATCTTTCCCATGTCCCCCAACAACCGTGAATTTTTTGCATTTCTTTACTGTAACATTTAAACTGGTAATCGGCATTAGATTTTGGAGGATTAAACTGGAAAACTTTCCAAAAATTCCCTTTTTTATATGATGAACAACTCTGGAATTGTTTGCTCAAAACCTGCTAAAATTTTAAGACATCCCTGGTGTTTTTACTCTATCGATGACTCGAATGTTTTTGCTATGGTTTGCAGAGACCTTCACAGGAGATAAACAAATTTTCGCCATTTGTGAATAAAAAGCTAATTTGTTTATTGCAAAATGATTTTAAGTGCAATTTTAGAAATAACTGCTAAATTCATATATTCAGATTTCATCGGAATCCTGGTAAAATAAAATAATTATGGTATGTTAGAAAAAATCTAAAAACGAAAATCTCTGCCTGATAAATAACTTAAGATACACTTTAGTAATAACTCTGTGTAAGATGGAAAATTAAAAGCTGGAGGATTGTTTAAAGCTAAACTACACTCTCGCCACCGTAAAATTTATAATTATTTTGGTATTGCAAACTCCAGAAATTTTTTAATCTCTATGAAAACCTTGTTTACATCATTTTTATTCGATTTTTTAATTAAGGTACCGGCTACCACTTTACAAATGTGATGTTTTTACATTCCACTGTTTAATGCCTATTGAAACGAAACTATGTAATAGTTCTCGAGACATAACTATTAAGAACATTCCACCTCATCCAGAATAACTTATTTATTTAAAGCCGAAACTTCAGTTCCATTTCTTCGCAACATCCACAATTCGCCCTCAATTTAGCTGGCAAAAAAACAATCTCCTGCATATAAGCCGTCATACAGAAGACTCCGAAAAGGCATGAGCTTTTTCTACGCTAGGCGGAAACATTATTGCAGAGAGGCAGAACAGAGAGCCCTTCTTGAAGCCAAAAGTTCTGTCATTACTAGCCCTACCGAAGCCTTTGCAGGCTAGATTCTATTTCCAGTCTCATGTGATAAAATTCTTGAATTTGCCGTTACCTGAAAATGGCAAAGGAAACGACAAAATTGGAAAGGTTGTGAGTCATCGTCATCTCCATTCTGTGTTAGGAGCAAACCATGGTTTCAGTTAATCCTATATTATATAATTAAATTTTTCAAAACAATTGAACGTCGCTTTGTGCTTGAAATAGTGAAGATAATGTTCAGAATGAATAGGATGAATTAACATGAATATGATATCTACTTCTGTACAGCTAATGCATAATCAATTGTAAAGAGACATTACTGATTTTTCGCAGCAAATTATTAATAGAATATTTTGGTTTTGGAACGAGACTTAAAATAATTAGTGAAAATGTGACGAAGAAATTAACTTCAGATTTTTGTAGATCAGCGCTTCCGTAAGTACTGGTGCAAAGATATGCAAATTTGAGTACGACAGTTCAAATTTAATTTTAATAACCATGCATTTCTTTAATACTTCCGTTTTAAATAAAGATAATTGCAGCCATCTTGCAAAATCGATTATAACGGCTCATGCACATTCCTCAACACATCTGAGGTCGAAGTATGAAGCCCAATGTTTTAAGTTCTTTATCGGATTGAAATGCGTGTATTCGCACAGTTCAAACTATGTATGATTTACTTTTAGACTATGCTTACTTGAAGTTTTTGGAACTGCCTTCACAAATACTGATACTATAACACCTTTGCAATGAATACGATTTTTTCCAAGTAAGCAGTCATTCGGCTGATGCAGCAGCACGAATCATGTGCTCTTTCAGAGGAGTAATTATTTGTGTATATTCCTAGAAAACTGTTGCTGAATCCAACTGTTCTGTAAAATTATAATATTGTAATTTATAACAGATATTATAATACAAAGATTGTGTGATTATTTTCCAATTTAAATATTCACGTAAAACTACACAGCAGACATCTCCTCGTTATAAGTAGTTGCAGACTATAATAGTCTCATTAAAGTATAATAAAGTATAATAGTAGTTGCAGACTATATAATAGTCTCATTAAACTAATTCTGCAATTACTTTGAACATTTCTGCTCATATATTTTAAATGAAATATTTTACACACGTGGTAAGATTGCTAGAGTTTAACATTATTGTTTTTGATTCAAATGAAGATGGCGTAATTGAACTTTTATTTTTATTTCTTTCATGTTAATTAGGTTTTTTAATTTATTTACCTTGGTTCATTAGAGGATTTATGCTAATAAAGTTTATAGGAAATTTGTCAAGAACTTTGTTTTTGTGAATGCTGCAAGAGGTGCATGAAGTTCCTTTTTGTTACAAACATAAAGAATTGAAACACCTGTATGGTTAAGAGAGAGGCAATTGTATTAAAGTTATAGTTATTAGTAGAAAATAACTGAGCTCAAATCTTTTAACTTTTATTGACAAAAATGTGCAAACAAAACGGTGTTTGATTTTGTTCGCATGTTTGAGGCATGTACACACACTGCAAAGCGTGATGAAGCGACATCGTAAGTTGTTATTTTAAATTTTGTCCTTTTTGGTTAAATAGTACTAATTACACCAATGCAATTAATTAATACTCGACAAAAAAAATTTCTTTCACATATTACAACATCATGATGAGCCTCATTAGGAGGCTCATACTCTCGCGAAACAAGGTTTCTTTGACCTTATCTCATCATTGTCCTTCTGCAGTCTTTCAGACAGAAGGAACCTTTTGATTCGTCTCTTTGATGTTCGAATTTCTCTAACATGAAACCTGCTTTAGTCTCCTTGTTATTTTAAAGTCATTTTAAAATTTTTCCACAAAACGAAGGCTTTTTCTCCACTCAAGATCCCAACTTGTGTAATGTTTTTAAATAGTAGGCTTATTTAACGAAATTATTAGCATCATGCAGAGCATTAAACCGCTATTCAACTGGCATAATATAGGAGATTCATCGTTCTTCATTAATATTAAGAGATTAATTTTGCTTGTATTATTATTGTTTATTATTTTTTAATATTTTATGCATTATGTTCAATAATATCACTTAAACATCTTTTAGGTTGCCTAGCGTTGACCTAAAGGGAATTCAGCCAAATAAATATTCTTTCATCATGATTAGGTCGGTCAACCCATGGTTGAATTAATAATTAATATTAATTCAATAATGGGTCAACCATTCAAGAATTCACGCTTGTGATGCCACCGCAATTAGTTACGCATCGCTCTCGGCACTACCATAATTGCCACTGTCGGCACTAGAACAACTGTAAGTATCGACACGATCGTATTGGCATTTGAACCTCAGTGACTATTTCTGCACCACCATGACTAGTGAGTATAAGCCTTGCAGTGAAGCTCATCCTCTAATATACTGAAACTTGTTGCATGTCGCCCCAGAGTATGTCGCAGTATTTTTGCAGCAGCAAAAATTATTTCCGGGATCGTTTTAATTAATAACCTCTGATGACACTAACTGGGGAGATTCAATTACCACTAGAAAATAAACGTACAAATTCAATAATCACTGTTGGCACTATGTGTACAGTTTCAATTACCACTGTTTGCATATCTGTCAAGTTTGCATTGTCATTATTTTTAATATGTTAGAGATTCAGTAACACTGATGGCAATATGTGCAGAGTTTAAATAACCACTCTTCACAATACGCATACAGTTTCAATTACCACTATTTTCACTAGACGAAGAATTTCAACCTCCACTGTTAGCATTATTTGTAGAAAAACACGTCTGTCAAAATCGAGACAAAAAAAATGTATGTCATTATGTTGGCATTAATTTGAAATAGTGTATGTCATTGTACACAATAACACTAGTATCCAAAATATTGTAATGCGTATACAAATTGGATTGGATTTTAATGCTAAAAGCGGTCTGGTAGTAAAACTGCTAATCGTTTTAAACAGCGTTTAAATACGATTCCTTCACATATCCCGAAACTTAAATTCCGCTTCATAATTTACTCATAAATATTCAACGACCAAACTCCCACGCAGCAGTAAACTCCTAAAGTAGCTTCATTTGCTACCAATTCACATTATTTCGCACTCGCACCGCAAAAATTCTTTGCACATAGCCTGCGAGCGCGCTTCAATTAGAACCTCAAAGCCGCAATTCAGGTTTCGTTACGCGATCACAGCTCACAACTGAGTTTCTTAATCACTTCAATGATGTTTTTATGAACTCTTGTTTGATTCAGCGATTCAAATTACCAGCTCCAATTGGTAGGAAGATCAAACGCACTTTTTAGTACTTTTTTTAGTAACCTTTTATAGGACCTTGTGCGAGGAATTAGAGACGTGGAGGTCCAAAATGCAACACCAGTTCATTTTTGAGTTCAATGTTAAGAATAGTCTCTGAATTAATACAAAGATGTTATGAGTGTCCCATATCAAATTTAGCATGCTATATCTTTCGAATTGCGTTAGATTATTTTTTGGCTGTGGCAATGACTTTAGAAAAGAAAATAAAAAATCTATTTTTTTTAACTGTTTCAATATTCCTCTTCAAAATCTATTACCAATTCATGATGTGAGAGTGAAAGCAAAAGAGTGGAAGAACCTTTTTCTTTTGTGGATTGAATACAAGCTACACAAATATGCATTTAACCCTTAGAAGCTAAATGCAGAGGCCATTCTAACTGTAGCCTTTGGTCCTGAATGCGATCAAGTCATCATTTCTCATTCAAAAATGCCTTGGAGTTTCCTTCGAAGTTCACCTAATGATGAAACTCTGTGAAAAAATTTGCCTGAGGCTCAGCAAATTGACCGAGTAAGTCCACTCACCGTTCTTTCCTTCCTGCACAGAGTTCCTTCTAATTGCAGTTTCAAAAACAAGTCCTAATCTCTTTACTACAAGTCCTATCTCTTCACCACAAGTCCTATCTCTTTACCACAAGTCTTATCTCTTTACCACAAGTCCTATCTCTTTACCACAAGTCCTATCTCTTTACCACAAGTCCTATCTCTTTACCACAAGTCCTATCTCTTTACCATAAGTCCTATCTCTTTACCACAAGTCCTATCTCTTTCCACACACTCTGTTGCTTACGTTCATGCTGTACTGAAGCCGAAGAAATATTTTAATCAGCTAAAGTATTAACATCGCTTGATTGCCTAAATCGCAAATTTGTCGAGAATTTAAAATTTTATTTCAAATTCTTGTCGAATAAATAATGGTTGTAGTCATTGAACTTCAGTTCTAGTCATTGATTATCTAATAATCATTTTTTTATTATATTCAAACAAGTAATCCTTCTATTCAGTAATAGGAATATTAAAAATTTATGGCCACGAGACCCACGACCTTATCTTTACATCAACCCATTTTTAACTTTTTTCAAATCTGATATTTTATAACTAGAATGTTAAAGAAAATTAAAGTAATTTGCTTACCCACCAACAACTTGGTAAATATTTCCGTGAATATCGCCAAAGAAATATCAGTTAGGATATTCTCAGAAATTTCCAGGAACACGTGGCCAAGACGTTGCGTACGCGCCTTTATTCTGTGGTGCATCGGCAGCGCTCTTCTTTAATTAAAGTCTATAATTAAAGTTGGACGAGGAGGCAGGATGTTCATTTGTCCACATCAAACTTCCTAAATTCGGTGCCAGGAAATGAATTTCAGGACATCGACCCAGACGGTTTCGACCAACGCTGAATTTCAACTCCTTGACATATATAATTTTGTTTTATAATATTTAGTTCCTTTCGTGGGCTTGATTCAAAATTATGTTTTAATAATAATTAAAAATTATCCGCTCAACACTGAAAGTTTAGTCTCGTACAAAATTTACTTCAACCCTAAAAAAATTACTTCAATACTGAATGTTTTACTATTTTGTGTCAGGCACTTGAAAATACATTAAAGCCGTCTTTTTCAAATGAATTTTAAATAAATTCCATTTATTTCTTTGCCGTCAATTCCACTATTACATGGTACGACAGCATGTTTACATAGGCGACACTTCAGCACGTTCAATTTTACTTTGCAAACGTTGATGTAAAATGATGAAAAAATATTTGAGTTTGACTTCTTGGTCTTTATCTTCGAAGACATTCGTATAATGATCAAAATATAAAATAAAATGAGTGTAATAGTCGAGTGTAAGCAATTTCTATCCCGTCATCCTGAATTCAGAAATAAACTAATATCTAAATACAACTAACAAACACATATGATGCAAATAATAACAAGTCTTTATAACATCAAAAAATATTGTTTGAAACATCCCATAATCAACAGAATTCCTACCTTTGCGAGACTACGTACTTCAGGCCATGGTTGAAAGCCTCTTCAAACCGAAATTTATTATCAATGCCATCAAATAAATTCTGCTTCTGTCAACAGTTCTTCCGGTCAATTGCAGACCTGAGGAATCGCCTCAAAGGCAGTCTTATTGAACAAACGAAATTCATTGCATTTCTGCAGATTCAGATTTGGACCAACTTCCTAACCTCGTTTCGGATAGAAATTGTACAGCCTTCTTGCAGGGAAAAAGCAAAATAATTTCAACCCATTTAATTATGAACCCATATAACGTAAAATTTTAAGTTTCCTGTGTAAAATTGTTTCTGAAAAATAAATTTAGTGCAGAATGGTTCCTTTTCTATTATTGCGATTGAATGGAGATCTTGACATATTATTGGCCAAATAGCCGTACCATTACAACGAGACTCTTGGCATTGCCTAGGATTGTCCTTGAATGCTTCAATTATGTTTTTGAATTTAAAAATTAATTCATTGCAAAAATAATTCTTAAAGTATTACAAGTTATAACGCGCCATCGATTGTATTATTTGTATGACATTCAAAAGAGAATAAAGGTCATTAATTTTTTATGGTTTTTTAAATGTTCTACATGAAGATGTAAGAATTTATAACGGTAAATTTTATCCGGTGTTTCAATTTGACGGATGATAGATTTAATTCCGATCATGAAGCTTTGCATTTCGCTGCAGCATATCTACAGTAAAAATAGGATACCAATTAATTCGGACCTTCTCAGTTTTTAAAACACTCTAAGCATCCGATTGCTTATATAAATAATCTATATTAATTATTAATAATGATTATCTATATAATGTACATTAATAATGATTATCGAATATATATCATGGAGGCCTCGGCCACGCGTGACGAAAATTACAAATAGGAGCATAAATCTAGGTAAAAAAATTCTTGAACCCTATGCTCGCCGAATTTTAGAGTTAAGAAACTCCGCTGTGGCTGAAATGACTAGGCCAGAGTCAAATGAACGCATCGTGTTGTAGCGGGAAAGCGGCACAATACTTTGCCTAGATAGTCGTAAATATATTCGCTGAATGTTCAATTTAGACAAGAGGATGACAGCAGGAACCGAATTCATGTACATTGTTTAACGAACCTACTTTAAATGAAAACAGAAATATCTTGAGGAATAATTCTATAACTAATTAAGTGTGACAAGGTAAGAGTAGGTACACGAAAGTATGGTTCGGCTGGGTCCAACAGCCACGGTTGCTGACGCTTGGTCGTGGTCGATATGAAGTCGCGAGTCGCATATATGTATGAGAAGGGTGGCAAGCGCATTAAGGTTGAACAGTTCTAGGGTATGTAAATTAGAAGTTAACGGGGCAGCGCAGTACTAGTGTCAGTACTAGTGTCAGGCACGCTGGGACTCTTTTTAAACCTGTAACGCCGTATGTCACTCTCCGGGAACATGACTTTTATTTAAATTATACGTAAGCTATTGACTACAGAAATTGAAGACAGCTGTCCACTACAGAGAACATCTTGTACAAAGGACAATGTCAAGTCGGCGATTACAGTACATTTTATCTTTACCTTAACTATTTGTCTTCACTTCATAACAATCCTTATCATAACAGAGTATACCATGTATGGTTTTAGCTGTGTACCTGATGTGATGTTCCTTATGAGTGACACATATATACGGTATATTATAGACTTCTGATGACGATATTCCCCCTGAGAGACATGTTATATATTTTTTAATATTTTTGAATGATGCAATGAAAATTGACAAATGGTACAGATATGGCGCTATTTCATCGCAAATGGCACGAAAACAATGAAATAAAAATTATTTGTTCACAAGTTCGTACTTCAGGCAGTAGAGGGTTTAATCCGGTGCCGTCCACGCAGTTACAGACTCCGGCTTCCCTGGTCGCTGACAGGTGAATAAATATTAAACAATTGACTTGAAGAAGACGTCCATGCGGAAGGCAGAGCCGGGGTGGTAGGATCAGGATCGGTCCTGGTTGTCTGGACCCACTACACGGTTGATGCTTCCGGCGATGCTTCAAAGATAGAGGTTGTTAGGGTTTTATAGAGCTGATTTTAATTCATCAAGTATTTTTATATTCGACAAGTATTGCTAGGTTTAGTGAAATCTGTAGCAAATAAAATAAAGATTAGCAAAAGATGAAGGCGGTGCATCAGCGTGACAGGGAACTAGGAAGTCCCGAACTCATCATAAGGTCATAAGGTCAAATAAATCAAATATGAAGTCCAAGAAGATAGTGGCGAACTGTTGCATTAGAGACAGATCTGGTGGGCTTGTGATGGGGGACCGCTTCACGAGGGCTGTGTCCAGTCACGCCCGTTCAGTCAGGAGACTCATTTTTGTTTTCTTACTTTGTTATGATGAGGCGCGTCACGAGAGCGAAAAGATTTCTTACTTGGTCAAGATGAGACGCGTCACGAGAGCGAAAAGACTTTTACTTGGTCAATATGAGGCGCGTCACGAGAGCAAAAAGACTTCTTACTTGGTCAAGATGAGGCGCGTCACGAGAGCGAAAAGACTTCTTACTTGGTTAAGATGGGGTGCGTCACGAGAGCGCAAAGACTTCTTACTTGGATAAGATGAGGCGCGTCACGAGAGCGCAAAGACTTCTTACTTGGAAAAGATGAGGCGCGTCACGAGAGCGCAAAGACTTCTTACTTGGTCAAGATGATGCGTCACGAGAGCGCAAAGACTTCTTACTTGGATAAGATGAGGCGCGTCACGAGAGCGCAAAGACTTCTTACTTGGTCAAGATGAGGCGCGTCACAAGAGCGAAAAGACTTCTTACTTGGTCAAGATGAGGCGCGTCACGAGAGCGAAAAGATTTCTTACTTGGTCAAGATGAGACGCGTCACAAGAGCGAAAAGACTTCTTACTTGGTCAAGATGAGGCGCGTCACGAGAGCGAAAAGACAAAAGCTCATGTCAAACTTCAGCTTCGAGCAATGCGTTAGAACGAAAGAAGAAGAGCGACCGACAGTTTACAGAAATTCGGGCCGCGACAGTGTGAGTTATATTGCATCTATCATCGATTATAAATGCATATATATTTATTTATGCAGAATACCAGTCAGTAAATTTAAAAATATTCTCATAATTATTGTCCTTATTTTATGTATGACCTCTGGAATTACGAGAAGGCTCTAACTTAAATGGTTTTAAATGCTGTTATTCCTTGAAATTTCGATTATCTTAGGAGGTTCTCTGTAAACATTTATCATATGACAACATTAAGAGTTCATAAGTAAATCGAACAGCGTGCATTGAAGTATTTCACAAATTATTCACACGCGCAGAATATTTTCATTATTGCTACATCAATCTTGTCTATGATGAATTGTAATTGTATTAATAAATAAATCTACGTTTTTAAGTCATATATAAGAGTTTCCCGGCCAAACTTCTTTTTCGTCTATTCACGACTAAAAATATTATAAATCTTAAATCAAATACTTCATTGACGTTATATGTTACGCGTAAATATTTAGAACCCAAATAATTCTTTGGTCAAAATATTTTATTCATATTTCATAGCTTTATTTAGGATATTATCATAAACTTATATTTATGGTTCACTAAGCACTTCCTTTTATATCTTAAATTGTAAATATATCTTAATTTTGTGAATAATTTAACAATTTTTAATATTTTGTTAGGAAATACTTACCTCTTTGCCAGACTTTTATACTGAAAATTTTTCGGTAATCAACTTGACTTGCGATATCCGTTTTCTCTTTTTCTATACCTAAAAGGTACTCAAATTTAAGTAGGTACATTTATTTTTTACCAAATGTAGTAGGTGTATTAATTTATTTCAATGGATGTAGTACATGTTTTTATTTTTCGACATTAATATAGTAGGTGTATTAATTTAGATTTCAACCAATTTCATGATTGTATTTTTTTTAATATTTAGATTTCCACAAATTTTGTAATTACAATTTTTTTATTTTTTAATAGAGGTCGTAGGTGTATTTATTTTACAACAAATGCATTAGGAGCATTCATTGTTGTTTTTCAACGGTGAAAAAGCTTGGGAAACTCACATTTTCGATGTCGCGAATGATTTTGACTTCATTTCTTGCTTAAGAAAACGCAAAAAGCAACTGTCATCGCCATTGACTTGAAAAAGGAGTCTGTTTTGGCTGCTGCTCTGCCTTTTATGGTATTTGTCGGATGGCATTGGTCTTAAAAGGCATTTACCGCGATTGTCATGTGGTGCTGGCAAGGCCCGATTCCAAAAACCTCGCAAGAGGTCGTTAGTGGAAGCAAAAATAGTATAAAAAATCTAATTGTAAAATTTAAAAGGCAAATGAATGTCTTCTTCTTGGAAATAACTTACTCATGTCATTATATCTTACCCTTTAAAGAATGAAAGCAACCAAAAGTCTTTATCATCCATTAATAGAATGACTTCTTTGATGAATTTATTTAATCAAACTGTGTCACAAAAATAAGACAAACCAAAAAATTTATGATTACAATAAACTTACAATAGAATTTGTTCCCAAGTATCATAATCAAATAAATGTCAATAATATTTAACATATGAATATGTATTGGACTCGTTAGGCATCAGGTGTCCAGTATACGTCCTTATCACTGATGAAAATTTGCCTACTTATCTGACCGGAGAGCCCAATTAAAGATTCAAGATTATTTCGAATGACGAGAAATTGATTTTAAGGCAGATTCATTTCAAACGACGAAAGATTTATTCCCAGACAGATTTCGAGCAACGAAAAATCTACTTCAAGGCATATTCATTTCGAACGAAGAAAGATTTATTTCCCGGTAAATTCGTTTGGAATGACGAAAAATTAATTTCGAGGAGATTCATTTCGAACCACGAATGATCTATTTCAAGACAGACTCCTATAAAACGGCAAAATCTATTTAAAGGCAGATTAATATTGAACGATAACATTTATTTCGAGGAAGATTCATTTTGAACGGCAAATTATCTATTTCAAGACTGATTCCTTTAAACCACAAAATCTATTTAAAGGGAGATTAATATTGAAAGTCAAAATCAGTTTCGGGAAAGATTCATTTCGAACGACCAACAATGCGTAAATTTTGAAGCCCGTTGATGCAACTGCTCAGAAGAGGTGTAATCTCCGAACTTTTCTCGTAAAGTTCAAGTGAGTCAATCAGAAACTTTAGTGCTACTTCCATCAATGTCGATGTCAAGACAACTTCTTGACTTCTTGTCAAGTTGCCACCGAGTGAAAAACCTGTTCTGAAATGTCCAAGTTTTGTTGCACTAATCCGTACGTGCGATTTCCTCTTCCCATAAAATGGTCATGTCTTTCATTTGTGAATTATGCATCACTCAAAGAAATTATTAAGACATTGTCCATGTAGCTGTTATTTTTGACGTTCTGTTGTTAGTCCTGACCCAGTTTGACCAGGCGAATGAACGCTATACTGTACGTACGCTCTCTGCTTGTTTAAACATTGTAATAACAACTTTGTTTTCACCTTTTAATATTACTTAAAAGTTTGTATCCCAAGTCTAAACTCAACTTCGCTACACTTTGTTTAAACCTTGTAATATGACTTAGAAGTTTATACTTCAAGTCTACATTCCACTTCGCTACACTCCGTTTAGAACTTGTTATTTTACTTATAAGTTTGTATCCCAAGTCTACACTCAACTTCGATACACTGAGTTTGAACCTTGTAATATGACTTAAAAGTTTTTACTTCAAGTCTACAGTCAACTTCGCTACACTTCGTTTAGAACTTGTTATATTACTTATAAGTTTGTATCCCAAGTCTACACTCAACTTCGCTACACTTCATTTAAACCTTGTAATATGACTTAGAAGTTTTTACTTCAAGTCTACAGTCGACTTCGCTACACTTCGTTTAGAACTCGTAATATTACTTTTAAGTTTGTATCCTAAGTTTACACTCAACTTCGCTACACTTCGTCCAGGTCTAGCAAATATCCCTCCGTGAGGCTTGCCGTGTAAGTACTTGGTTGTGAAATGAACGCTCCTGTGGATTTATACCGAGTGCAATATACTAGCGCTAAAATTAGGCAATATAGCGCCGCCAGCGCGAAATTCCGCCAAATTAATTCCGAAGAAGATAGAGCGAGTGTTTATTAGTATTATGGGGCCTTGCTAAGTGCCAGGAGAATAAAGTGTGTACGAAATTTCGCTATATTTTTAAGATTTGTCTTGGATATTTTAGCGGTTAAATATTATATTATCTATCTTTCAATTCTCAAATTTACAATCATGTGAATTTTTTTGACCATAAAATTTATGATATACCTTTTCAAACAATATTCCTGTCTTAACCCACGGACAGTAAATTTTTAAACGATTCCCACATTTTTATTCTAAACTAAAGTTTTCACATTTCCAGCTGATAGTATTTCACTTGTAGAAAAATATTCAAAACATTATATATATTAAAATTTACAAGTGAATCAAAGTGTGCTTATCAATAGGTGACTGCATTTCCTTAACAAGTGCACAAGACAGGATATAAAATACTATTTTTGATAAGTTCTTAAGGCGACTAGATTTAATTGTAATTTTGTGAATAAATATGCAATTTTTTTAAAAGCCTTCATTGGGACCACGTTTTGCATTTAAATTCATACATTTCTTAAATTCACAAGCTTTACCTACTCGCGATTAAATCTCAACTTTTGTTCTCTTCATAGAATTTTAGAAATTTGTGATTTATTATTTGCATGTTACTCAACAACAACGATGTTCTCAAGGAATTTACTGTGCAGAGTTATCGAAGTTGGTAAGTAGTTCGAACATATATAACTTCACCTGATTTTGCTTCTCCAATCTACAGGGAAGATTCGTATCCAAAACTTCTATTTTTAGCGATAAACTGAAGGCCAAAGTTCAATTGAGTTTTTAAGGCAGTTCTTACACAGTCTTTAATGAAGCAATAAGTAACTGTCCTGAAGTTGCAGCTCGAGCAAAAAGTGTTCGAAATTCTTACTGTCGTAAATAATTGAACGGTAAAGTTCGCTTTATAATACGTTTCCTCCTAATATTAAATAATTCCCGGAAACATAATTCCCCGCAGAATTTATTTAATTGGTTATCGTGTTTTTACGTTCTTGCATATTTTAAATAATGAATTATTTTGATATTTTTTTAATTTTGTTGAAAGCCAGTGTAATCGACCAAAAACTCTTAGCGAATCTTCACATTAAATCTAAATATGAGCAATGGAGATTACTATTCAATAAACACGATTACGTGGGATTTTTCCTTAATATCTACTGCTTATAATTTGTGCAATTAAATTGACAAGATTACCTAAGGAAATGATGAAACGAGTCTCGTTTCAAAAGTATGAAGGAAAGAAGGAAGAAATAGTCCGTGTTCGCTGTCGATAAATGGAAAAAAGCCACACCCGTCTAGCCTATAATTGTGCTCGAGCAGCTAATGACTATTTCGTTAGCTCCAATAACTTTACCCTAGGTTATAGCTTATATTTATACCTCTACGACTTTACTGGTAACAAATTAATAGTACTAGTAACAATCAATATCATATAGCCATCTAATTAATGTATCAGTTTTAATCAGTTACACCCACGACATTGCATAATCACCTCTGCCGAGCCCATTAAGCATTTTACACGAACTACTGCTCCGTATGATCGAAAGACCGAACAGCTCTCAAACCTGATCTCTCCTCCACTTAATATTCGAGCAACATGACTCTAGTTAATTTTGTATCGCACATTAACTTGTTCACGAGACTTCAAACTCACGAGTCCCAAAGAATCTGGTGAAGTCGTTCAAGAGTTGTAACTTGATCAAAACTTTGCAGCTGCACTTGAGATCCTCACAGTGATTCGAATTACATGACTCGATGCATTCTCTCACAAATATACTTCAAAATATATTGAAAATGTATATTTCATGACCAAATTATTTGCACAATAACCAACAAATGAAGAGTTATCAAGTAAGTGTTGAAAAATTCAACGTAATCGCAGATAAATGAACATTTTCATCATAAACTGATAAGATAAATTGAACTACTCTTACTAAGAAAGCTAGTTATAATTTATATTTCTATTCATAATATAATCTGAGGAATTGTTTAGAAAATTACACAGTGATTACAAGTCTACATACCTACATGACATCCACTTTAATCCATTTAAAAACATTTCCAGAATGCATAACAGTTTTACGATTATTGCTCTTTGACGTTCATGTCGAAACATTCCATACTTTTTTTAAGAACGCACTTTTAATTTTAGTTTGAAACATCAAGCCAACTCATGGCCTCGAGAAGATTGGGAGAACCTAGCCTGAGGTCACAATCTTGTGTCGATAGATCTTCTATCGACAGTGTTGACTCATCAGATCGCCTGCTGGGCGTTTGTACAGAGAAGCGATCGAGGATTGTACTATCAAAACTCGCTCAAGTTCACGTAGCGACCTAGACCATACTTTCAAAATTCGCTAAGTGATCGTAAGCACTTACGCTCTATATTTTCTTGACTATGATTGGTGGATTTTGCTTGAAATGCTGTCAATGATTGGCTGATGAACTTACGATCTCTTAACTCTTTTTGAAAGTATAGATCCTGCCATGGATTTTGGTTTTAAAAGCCCGAAAACCCCTTGTTCCATGGTTTCAAAACCATGGGTTTCAAAACCTTCCATTGTTTCAAAGCCAGTAGCGGCCTAACTGTACGTAGGGGTTTAAGTACGTATAACGCCATAAATACACTTGGCGGCCTAAGTACACTTAGTGACATAAGAACGCGTAGTGGCCTTATTAGTACGCATAGCTGTACATTTTTCGTCCGTAATTGGTTAGTTTAAATTGGAAAGCCGTCAGTGATTGGTTGACGAAGTTACGAACTTGCAACTATTTACGATAGAATGGCCCCTGCGGGTACTGCGAACTACACTCATCCGCATATGCCTGATATTTTCAGACTTAATTTTTTGATGTCTTTTTACAGTTTCAAATAAATTTTCAAATCTTGATAACACTATAAAATTTCAAAATAAGGCTTGATCGCTTTACCCTTCTTTTAAACTCTGGAATATTTTAAAATTAACTGATTTTTATGGGACGTCCGAAAATGTTCGGATATTTCAAAATCATTGTTGATCCTATCAAATCTATAATAACATTCCGTTATACTTTCAATCACTACGAAAATTAGGATTTGAACACGAAGCATCACAATTAAAGTTGAATAAAATCAATTGGACCGCCCGTAATCGAAAATGACACAGGGATTTCCATTTTTTAGCCAATGCATATCCATTCTCTGTTGACCGTGCAAAAGCTGCCATAAATCCTGCCTTCACTTGGCTCTTTGAAAAAACCGAAACCGTTTTAACTCAACTCTTTGAAGTTACTGCTTCTCTATATTTCAAAGCTTCCATCTTTATATTAGCCAAGAGTCAACAACAACAAAAAATACTGAATAATATATCATGACGAATTTTCCTAACCAAACATGTCCACCATGTGAAGCTTTTCATTTCCGGGCGGTGATGAATTTATACCTCGGTTTCTCTGTCCAGCTCTCTTTGCCTTCATCCCACACTGTCTCTGTCCGTCCGTTCCTCCGTCACACTCTCTTTGCCTTCGTCCCACACTGTCTCTGTCTGTCCTTATCTTCGTCTCACCCTGTCTCTGTCTGTCCTTGTCTTCGCCACACTCTCTGTGTGTCAAAAATATAGGCAAAAAATTTTCCTTCCTTCGCCATGATTCCATTATCTGACGTCGTATTTTAGTTGACACTGTCATCTTATCATCATGATATCGTATCATCGTGATACTGTTTTCTCATGACATTATATCATATAGTGACAGCATATCTCTTTGACAAGTATGTCTCTATTCCTACTATCAAATTTAATTATCTGCGCTACGAATTTGTAAGATTGCATTACGTACCTACTTATCCTGGCTATCTTTAGGGTTAATAATTTGGCATTTAAAGATAAATCCCTAAAAATTGTGACCCTTCTACGGCCTATACTCCTCAGGACCCCAGATTGAGGTCTCATTCTTTAAAAGATAAATTTACAATATTTGAACCTTCCCACTTTTCCCCGCTTAACTAAAAAAACTAAACTAAAAACTAAAAAAAAAACTGCGTTGTAACACATCCATGCGGCAACATTTCTTCTCGCTTCGAGTCACCGACATGTGGAACAGCCTCCCTGATAGTATCGTTGACGCTCCGAGTATGAACATCTTCAAGAACAGACTAGACGAAGCTATGCAGGGGCCATAATTTCAAAACTCGCCAAGTGAACGTAAGTACTTACGCTCTATTTTCTTGTCTATGATTGGTGGATTTTGCTTGAAAGGCCGTCAATGATTGGCTAATGAACTTACGATCTCTTAACTTTTTTTTTTAAAGTATAGGCACTGGAGCATATATACAGTATGTTTAGTCTTAAAATGCCTAGCAAATTACGGACCAGGCAATAAGTCCTGCAGCTATCTCAATCAATCGTCAGTTATGGAAAGATCGGGTTCCAAAGGCTGGATCCCTTGTGAATCAAGTCACGAAAAATTCAAGAATCGGCAACAGGCCATGGGCCTATTTCTTCAGTGCCGACATTTCTATTCTATTCTATTCTATTCTATTCTATTCTATTCTATTCTATTCTATTCTATTAACCATGATCGGACCATATTCGAGATAAATATCCAAGATGAAAATCAAAATGAGTGTAGATGATATTTCGATCCTTTTCAAAACCCACACAATTACGAAGGTTTTCAAGATAAATATACAGGGGCCATACTTTCAAAACTGGCTAAGTTAACGTAAGTACTTACGCTCTATTTTCTTATCTATGATTGGTGGATTTTGCTTGAAAGGCCGTCAATGATTGGCTGATTAACTTACGATCACTTAACTTTATTTGAAAGTTTAGGCCCTGGATATTGAAACGTCAATGACCTTCGGAGTTACGAGCACACAGTATTCTGAATAAAACCAAGTCCACATGATTTTGATCCTACCACCAGCCTACCACCCTGAAAGTAGACCAACGGAAGATATCCTCTGATGAGGGCAAGGCTAACGTTCTTAATCAGTTCTTCAGCAGTGTGATCACAGATGAGGACTTGTACAGTATTCCAGATATTGAGGAGCGCCCAGTCGGCTCGAAGTTAACATGCTTTGAAATACACGAAGAAGAGGTTCTCAAGCGCCTGGTAGCTCTAAATCCCAACAAGTCATGTGGACCAGACGGCTTCCATCCCAGATTGCTCAAAGAATAAGCAGCCGTTCTGGCTGGCCCATTGACAGTATTCTTTCAAAAAACCTTGAACGATGGAACTTTGCCGTCAGATTGGAAAGAAGCTCAAGTAATACCTTTGTTCAAAAAATGTGACAAAAGTAACCCCGGAAACTATCGCCCTGTCAGTCTAACAAGTGTTGTTTGTAAAGTAATGGAATCTGTTGTGAGGGATAGGATTATCGATCACATGACTGTTCACGTTCTATCAGATTGTCAACATGGTTTTATTGCCGGTAGACCCTGCACCACTTACTTATTATCTACGTTGAACGATTGGACTCGCCTTCTGAACGAAAGGGAGCCAGTGGGTGAATTGTACCTCGATTTTGCCAAAGCATTTGACAATGTTCCGCATGAGCGGCTGTTACGTAAAGTGAAGTCTTTGGGAATTGAGGGAAACGTACTCCAATGTATCAGAGACTTTCTAGTAGGTAGACGACAACGTGTCAGCATTAACGGAACCGTGTCATACTGAGCATCAGTACGCAGGGGCGTGCCACATGGAAGCGTTCTTGGGCCTATTTGGCTATTTTGTTCGTTGCTTTTATAAATGATCTGCCAGAGGGAGTCTCCAGCGTGTGCTCCATGTATGCCGACGACACTAAAGTTTATAATGCAGTGAAGGATGCGGCAAATAAAGTGCAATTGCAAGATGATCTTTACAGTTTAGTTAACTGGGCTGATACTTAGCAGCTGCAGTTTAATGCTGACAAGTGTAAAGTATTTCACCTCGGGAGGAACAACGAACATCAATAAAACAGTATGAGAAGACATGGTTGCAACGAGAGAGTAATTATTGAAAAGTCTAGTGTGGAAAAATATCCCGGAGTATATGTCGACAAGGAGCTGAAATTTTCTAAGCATGTTGAAACGAAAGCTAATACATCCAACAAACTTCTTTGTCTGAGCTGACGCTCTTACGAGTTCCTAGATGCAGAAGCGATGAAGCAGTTGTTTGTTGCTGTCGTGCGCCCGAATCTAAAGTTTGGAAACGTTGTGTGGTCACCGAGATTTGAAAAGGACAAAAATTTAATGGAGAATGCTCAAAGACGTGCAACAAGGATAATTCCAGGCTTGAAGGCAAGTCCTATGAAGAAAGATTATGAAGCTTCCAAGCCTCAGTTATCGACGTCTGCGTGGGGACCTCATTGAAGTATACAAGTATACTCATGGTTTATACAAGGTTCCCGAAAGATTACTAGAATTTGAAACAAGAACCAACACCAGGGGCCACAGCTATAAACTAAAAAAACTGCGCTGCAACTTGTCCACGCGACAACATTTCTTCTCGCTTCGAATCACCGACATGTGGAACAGCCTCCCTCTTTACCGATTTAGCGCTCCGAGTATGAACGCGTTCAGGAACAGACTAGATGAAGCTCTGGATATATATATATGTTAATACTTGAAATGCCTAGCACTATATCGAACCCGGTGGAAATCTAGTAGCTATTTCAAACTATCGTCAGTCTTGAAAAGATCCGGTTAAATGACACTATTTTAGATCTTCTGTGAACAAGTCACAAAAAGTTCAAGAATCGGCGACAGGCCACACCAGGCCTACTCCTTAGCGCCGACATCACTATGTTATGATGGGCTGCATCCAGATGGATGAAGTATAAATACATAGGATTTTGTCCGTTCTTTGGACAATGGTGCTTTCGGCAGACGGTACGTAGCATAAATCACCAGTATTGCATCCCACCACGACCCATAGTGGTTTATCCACATGGATAGAGTACAAATCCATAGGATTTTGTCCGTTTCTCTGCCAAGAGTGCTTTGGGCAGACGATACGTAGTATAAATCCACAGGCTTTTGATGCTAACACGTCCCATAGCGTTACGACCAGAGGGTGTTCAAGATAAATCCACAGGATTTGGGCTTTTGTGGTCTGCAATAAAGGCTGTCTTGACACGGACCGGCTCGAGGAGTCCGGTCCAATCACCGTGAGACCGATGGAGTGTCCGGCAATCTGTTTTCCCGGACGCCTGAGGGAGGAAATCTCCAGTAGCACCGCAAGGTCCGCTAATTGATAGCAGAGCTCCGAGCTCGCTTGAAAAACGCAACCAAGCCAAGAACTTACAAAAAAATTCTCTGTAGAAAAATGTTTAAAATATTTTAAAAAGTAGAAATTTCTTCGGAGAAATGTATTGGAATGCTTATTGTACCAAATGTGAGATGAGAAAAATAACATTGAAATACTTACTGTAGGAAATGTATGGTATCGTCTACTGATACAAGTATTTAATTTTCAAGATTTTACTGAAACAACAAACGAAAAATTGACTAACGACAGAGTCCATGAATGATACCAAGGATTCGACGTGTACAATAATTCGTGTTCCATTAAGTTTAACTTCAATATCAAATGTCGCACTAAACAAATAAATCAGTCATATCGTCTAAACTCTAAACGGTGACACATTTTCTACATGTTATGTTGATACGCCTTTTTTCTGAGCCCAACTGGTTCAGGACGACCCATGCAATTAAAAGGCTAATGTACATCATCACAATTTAGGCAAAGTCTTACTCTTTTATCTGAGTGGATTTTTTTCTATTCTCAGAAATCATGGCCGTAATTCTCCAACATTTTGTTGCTTCTGTCAACAGTCCACGCGAGACCCACAGAAAATAGCACTCCCGTAATCGCTTCTTGTATTGCAACATTATTATTTTTGTGACGAATGTTGTACCGCAATCGGTTCTGGTATTCAAAATTGTTAGTACTTCTTTACATAAACCCAGTAAGTATAATAAAATAATAACGATTATTTCACCAGCGTTAATTATCGCCAACGTTTCCTGGCAATCCTCCGCAACTCGCCTATCAGCGACTGCATTCTTTACTCCGTGATGGAAAGTAAACCTGGCCAGAGATACCTGGCAAACTCTCTGCGCCAGAATGATGAGAGGTTATCTAAACTAGCGCGACCAGCAATAACGCTTTATGTCCTAAAAATATGTCGCTAACAAGAAACTAGGTCCCACTCTATGTAAATGAAATTAGAACCTGGCCAATGATGCATACAAAGTAATGATACAGTTGTAATTTTTGAATGTATATTCAATAAGGTAAGGAAATCAGAAATCAATAACCAGAGATTTAATATGTGCACTTTCCGTATGATTTAGATGCGTAGACATATGTTAATTAATTATTGGTTGAAACAAGTAAAATTTGACCGCCAGCATGCTGATGTAATATGTACATAGTACTGTTTTTGTTATGTTTAAGTCACACATTGTTGTAAACAATTGTTGAAAAAACCTTACTGTTTCTGAAATCAATAACATTATAATACTTGTCCCGTAAATTTTGCGAACGTCTTTTTTCTTGAGTCTCCCTATTTATGGTGTCTCATTATATCATGAACGCTGATATTTTTTATGAACAGTTATATTGACCATTTTTGGTTTACAGAAACATTCAACTGTTTTAGGTCAAGATTATTTTTTACATTCGTCTTTCTTTTTATTTCATAGGTTCTTGTAGTGAGTTTTCTTATTTATTGCTTAAAAGCATTAATTTTTCTCCAGACCGTAAAATTATATTTCTAATCTAGCTTCCAAGAATCGTGTAGCACGTCACGAAGCGGTCCGATCACGAAATAGCGTTCCATGAAGCAGCGGCTAATTTACTTGAGTGCCCCAAACAGTCCATAAAATTCAATAGACTTCTTTTTAAATCAAGCTTATAGCCACGTTCCCTTGGCGGTATCATGAGTGTTGCTTTCCATTATACAATTTGAACATCTAAGAAGCGACATCCTTTTTCCATGGATATATCGTTGATTAGTTTTAGATTGCATTACTGGGTGGCAATTATAAGTACAGTGAAATTGAATGTGAATTATTTTCTTTTACGTGAAATTTAAATGACCAGATGGTAAAGGACCAGTTTAATGTGTATGTTAAAACTATACTCCACTTTAGGAGATAGTTTTAAAGAAAGAAATTTATTCTTATAGTCCTACAAATATACATTCCTAAATGTTCTAAGCGACAAATAAATCTAATTTCTATTAATAAAACGGTATAAAATATCATTTAAACATAGAAGAGGAGACGTTGAACTAATGCGCCATTTTTACGGTCCAGTCTGGGTCCAGATGATCCACATGCACAAGGGCAAAAAGTGCATAAATATTCAGACAAAGCTGCACGCATTTCTTCGAGTGCAAAAAGAACTGTCTTGGCGCGGTCCTTAAAATTCGTTGAGTATTTGGCCTGGCAATTCAAACGCCGAATTTTCCAGCTTCTAATGAAATTAGCGCTTGACTAACACACCCCTCTCTTGTCCGGACGAAATCATTTCTCAAGCCGCCGTCTCTGCACAAAACGGAAAAGCGTTTCTGGATTTTTGGCGATGGCAGTAAAAACAAGATGAACGTCATGACAAGGTGCCGGATTTAAATTTCTTGACTCCAAGATATATACAAAATTTACAAATTGCACAAAGCGTTAAAATTAAAACAGACCCATATGAATCGTTAGAAGAATAAGTTGTTCAGAATTAACCAGATTCCCCTCTCAATCTGGCTCATGGCTTCTGTCTCTGAACTAAGCAATTTCAGAAATTTTACTCTGCTTCTAATTTGGCTCCAAAAAAGCCCAAATAACTTCTTAACATATCGCGGAAAAAAAATAATTACTTTCGAAGTATAATAAGTATACAAAATTTCGTCATTATTATGTTGTAAGGATTTGGTTCACAGGGAGTATAATATTTACTCGTCCGAACGACTTTTTCGTTTGTAATAGAATATATATACATATAATAACATATAATTAAATATAATTGAAAATATGTGCCTTTTATTTTTCTCAAAGTAAATGCCTCCTGAATTTCTATTAAATTCACAAGCAATTATTGTCTTCGAATGCGGAGGCCCAATGCCATGAGTCAAAAAAGCTCTGAACCCACAAGCATTTCGTGGAATTGATGGCATCGTTGGATTTTCTCATCGCGCCAAAATACAAGTCCCTTGAAATAACTCGAATTCCAGTGCCTAGAAGAAGACATCATTACGGTAGGAGTGAGGTCTCTTCAACTGCCTAGATCTTTATTGCTTGAGATTTCACTTTAAGCCAGAAAAATGAACCCGGTCTCAAATATATCACGGTCATTATACCAGCTCCAAAGATCTTATTTCTCTGACGCAATTTCCTCAGCGAGACTACTAATGACAGTGGCATTATCTGTCGCCTCGCCCCGGCGACGAGTGCTTGTGCTGTTCGGTCTTTAGACTTGGCGCTCTTTGGGAAAATATTTAGAGCTTCTGAGGTATACAGAAATCTAATAGAATTGAATATGTGATTTGCATTTTGAGTGGGAAATAATCTCCAGATATGTGATAGCATGCACATTTAGCATTCTTTTTCGCCTTGAAATTGACTTGACAAACGAATATATAAGAAAATATTAATGTAAGTTATGTTCTATTCAAACGCCTTGTTGGGTCATTTGAACAGAAAAGAACTTCAAAATTCATGGCAAAATTGCTAGTTGAAAAAGTGAATTATCTTTAACAGTGAAATAATTTTATCAGAAAATGTTTTCAAGGGAACTTTGCCAGCTTTGTAAAGAGTTAAGTTACATTTTGCAGCAACGTCTTCTCAATATAATTTCGTGTTTTTTTCCATAACTTGTTCGCAACAGAACATTCTCAGTTAAGAATAAAACATGGTATATTTTATAAAATTATTCGCTGCAAAATTCTAGAGTCCTCCATTAGTACTGTTGCATTTGAAATCTCAGCACAATTTCTTAGCAAGTAAACTGAAGATTGGATCATGGTTTACGTACACAAATAATCACATTTTAGCGTATATTCTTCATATTTCTAATCAATATGTTCGCTTCCTCTTTATTAATACAATATTATACTGAATGAAACAAAAAATATATATATTTCAAGTGAGTCATATTTCAAGCTGGAATTTAATTCACGTAAGTCTATTGCAAATTTAGATAGACGTCCGCGACGCCTGAATTGGAACGCGTTTTCTGAAGA
Organism: Hyalella azteca; assembly: GCF_000764305.2. Taxonomy (NCBI): domain Eukaryota; kingdom Metazoa; phylum Arthropoda; class Malacostraca; order Amphipoda; family Hyalellidae; genus Hyalella; species Hyalella azteca. The sequence continues at coordinate 356,429 of NW_025943988.1, read as the reverse complement.
TTGAAGATTCCATATATAATGCGGCTGATTTAAGTCGCTGAAATGTAGCCTAAAGCCCCGGCTTGTCAGGTAGCTTTTCTCTGAACTTGTGTCGTGAAAAACAAGCTTGACTCATTTTTATGTCTCTCCCTATTACGGTAATTCATAGCATCGGAGCCAGTTTCACTTCTCTTTAGAAATACTTTTTAGTTTATAGTCGCAGCATCCATTCCATATTTGTTACTATTTCAAGTTTTTTACATTCTAGGGTAAAAATAAAGTATAGTTGATGGCGATTTAGCAAAATGTCATAGATCCAAATCATGGAAAAATCCATATACATGGAATTATTGCTCCGGGTTCATAGAATAGAAAAGTCGGCATTGACGAAATAGGCCCCCGCCCATCAAGGCTTACGCCTCGATTGATTCCACGTAACCGTTTTGGTATTTGTAAAAAGTTTATGTCAGTGAATGCGGACATTGCATTCTCATTCTGTGCCAATCAAGATATATATAAGTAAAAGTAATGTTGTAGGCATGAACCATCGACATGCATGAGTCCACATATCAACGCTGGAGCCGAGTGAATAAAATTAGTTATACCATCAAATATTTTCTATTTTACATATTTTCTTCGCATAGAAAACGTCGATCACTGAGCCGTTTTTATGTAGAATATTATAATTTGAAAATTCGATATGGATGAATAAACTCAAATAAAAATTATATATTCGTATATAATAAATGTAATTCATGAAATAAAACGAGAAATATTGAAATTACATAATCAGAAGGCCTAATTCTTGCTATTCCTATTTGTGATGCATCTCATGCCTCATTTACTTGGAACAACAAGTCTCGCGACAAGGAGTGATCTCTACGATCAAATTTTAAACTTAAAAAATAAAGCAGTTTACTTTATATTTTTCCTAGAATATTTTTAGATATTTGCGGTCTGCATAATAATGATTAAAATGAATAAAATATTTTATCTTAACAATCGTTCTGATAAATATAAAACCACAGCGACTTTTGCATCAGCAATAGCTACCTAACCTCACAAACACCCCAGAGAAAATAACCTTGCGTGTCATTGAGTTTTTATATTATTCGAATATTATTCACTTCTTAGGGCACGCTTGATTACTCAACTGTGCATGAGTGAATTCTTCGCAATATTTTGGAAAGAGCTTCCCATGTTTATTCGCGTATTTATTTGCGTTAGGCGAATGTTAATACGTGCAGCTGAACGTCTGTCGGGAAATTTTGAAGCCAGTTGAGAGATTTTTTTCTGAATTGGGAAACATTCAAATGAGTATCCAACTGTGATGTTGTATGAGTATAAAAAACCTTTACAGATAATTTAGGTGTTGATAAGTAAGCGTATATACATGAAGTAATGGTAAATGAGTGGCTTTAGTCAGGGTTCTGGCCTACCTAACCTGCACTGGCAAATGCGTTGCCCAGATAAGCAGTATAAGCGCACCCCGGCTATGCATTTGTTAGGGCCAGGCTGACAGCTGTGGGAAGATGCATGACACCTCTTGAAAAATGCCGGCCTTTTCTGCTTCTTCAAAAATATAAAAACAAAGATTATTTCCATTGTTTACATGAATAGATTATGGTTGTTATAAAATTTGTCTCGCATTTTGTTTTTGTTTTCTGAATAATAGTGCATGAAACATCCTGAAAAATGCCAGCCACATCTGCTACTTCAAAAGTATAAAACCAAACCTTATTTTCCGCAGTTTATATTAATAACTTATTGATGTTATAAATTTTATTCTACTTTTAGTTTTAGATTTCTGAAAAATTTAACCTTCTTTGAGGAAATGGAGTCGGCTTGCTGATGATGTTTGACGATAAAGCAATGAATTTATAAACTTAATATCATAATCTTTGAAATTTTGCGTTCGCATTTTGGTATTTCTGCGCATCTAATTACAAATGAAAGAATTTCATGTGATTAAGAAAATAATACGTGGAGAAACATGATAATGATGGCTGATTCCTAATAAATTTTGTTCTCTGCTCGTGCTGTGACTAAAATAATGTTTTATTTTTTGGACAATATAAGATATTTATTTTTCTGAATACATTAATTTGTATTGCAAGGTTCAAATTAAATTGGCCAAAAATATTTCTTTGTTGTACATTGATGGCTTAGAGCATATAGAATTCATCGACACGGGCTACCATAGATCGATAATATTTAATTTTTTATTTAGTTCATAATTTAAAAATTTGTTTAGGCATTTCTGCAACCGAACAATTTTGAATAATAATTTAATTTATTAACATAGAAGAATTTCCGCAGGGCTTCTCTTACAACGTGACAGAAAAGTGAAGCTCCTGCTCTTTATTTTGTCTTATAATTATACATTCATTTGTGTCGTTTTATGTCAGTTAATGAACGGATCGTAGAAAAAATATCATTTATGTGACAGTTTTGCTATTTATGCACGTTACTCGTCATTTAAATAAACTTCTTTGTTATTATTCAAGAACAGATGGGAATATTTCAACGTTTCTATATAAATTTCCAGGAGTTTTCCATCACTTTGTGCGTGGCATAGTAAAAATGAACCTGTCGCTTGTCGATCTGCGTGCATCAGTTCACGGAGCATAGAGCCAAAGCTCTCTTTATTTACCCGAGGATTATGTTTCTCGCGATAGAAGTTGGTGTTCTCGGAGCCATTCTATACGGCTGCTTGTATAGCACTTAGAGCGACAACTTTACGACACGCGCAATGTATTGCTGTAAAAAGAGATACGGACGACATATATACGACGCTTAAAAGCTCTCCTAGTGAAATATGAAGACCACCACAAGATAATTCCTTGAAAATGTTACCTTGAGACGCGGCAGTTCTGATTTCAATCGTCGGGATTGGTGTGGTCGCGCGGGATTGAAAGTAAATTGACTGGGACTTGTTTGTTGTGCGCCGCTATTTCTTCGTAATGATTCATAAAACCAAGAATACCGAAACTGAAATATTTCAATTTCTAATATGTGTTGGAAACAAATTCTCGGCAAGGAGCGGAGAATAGCTTGAATTATTTGACACCACGAAACTGTTGTAGAATTAAAAAAAAAATAAATTCTCATAGAAATTGAGGTCCAAATAAGCGTTTGAGACGTGACTTCATTTACAAAACTAAATTAGGTTATTTAAATCAAAGGGCGAAAAGATTACTGCAATTTTAACTTCAAAATGCAATATTGATATGGGATTTTCTGAACCGGTTCTTATTTGGTATCATATAGGTTAAAATACCACCCAAGTGCATGAGTCCAATTGTTTATGTTGATCAACATCCAGGCATTCCACAACAAAGCACATTAAAAATGTTGAAAAATTCCTGACGTCGAACTTTGTGTAATGAAATTAGTATGATGATCTTGAATAAGTACGATGAATATTAGTTGATGTTTAAAGTTTCTCTCGTTCTTGATCCTCTATTGCAGTTCTCATTAAAAAGTATCTCTCTCTCTAGAGGCTTTTATGCGATTCTCTCTAACGCTAATACTGCAAATGAACGCCTTCGGGCCGTCCCGAGAATGTAATATCAATTATGCTCAGAATCTTGAAGCGCGGAGCAGAAGATCTTCAATTATTATCCATTAAGATCAATTAGATTTTCTCTTGCCTTGAGCTAGCGAAATAAATGAAATACGTACTCAATGACAGTGCAATTTTTTACAGTAATTTCGGTTGAGAAATTTCCAAATAATGGTTTCCATGAGCATAATAGTTTAAAAAGATATACTTGAAGGCAAATATATGTGTCTGTAAATCCAATTATTTATATCCGTCAATTAATGGAGGCGATTAAATTTTTTTGCTGCCACAAACCGATTTTACATTAACGGAGCATAATTATGAGTTAGAACATAATTATGAGTTCGATTTTTTTTCATTTTTGGATCTCATTTCAGGTGTTAAGTAGCGAGACGCTTTGAAAATGTTGAATGAATTTTATATCTTTCGTCCTGAGTTTTTCATTAATAACTAAATAGCAGTCGGATTATTACATTTTTTTAATCATCCTTAAACGCAATTAAAACTTTGACAATTAAAATAAATGCCTGCGAAAGAAATGTTTTCTTCAAATTTCGGTGCATTCCACTGAGTATCATTGATGTGATGAGACTTAAACGTAAAATGTTTCCAGACATTCCACTAGGCCTCAATGATGATATTTCCATATATTACACTCGGCGTAACTAATGACATTTCCACACTTTCCACTAGGCGTCACTGATGATATTTCCACACATTCCACTAGGCGTCACTGATGATATTTCCACACATTCCACTAGGCGTCACTGATGATATTTCCACACATTCCACTAGGCGTCACTGATGACATTTCCACACATTCCACTAGGCCTCTTTGATAAGATTGCATCCACGTTTTCATATATTCCTCTAGCCATCTTGATGAAATTTCCTCAAAGTTTCCAAACTTTCCAAAAGTTTAGTAAATCAGGTTTTCTCGAGCTTTTCGAACGCAAACCGCAGTTACAAGCACAAGCCGCGCACTTGGTCCGAGGGAAAGTTGGAGGGCTGCAGTGTTTAGAGTTCGCTGAACGTTGTTTGATTGTCTACAACGAGGCTTGTTTGCACGATGTCCTGTGTTCGAACCCACGTTTGCTTTTGTTCAGCATGGGAGCGCGAATTGTTTTAGTGTTTTAGCGAACGCATTTGCTCATGCGAGGTAATAATTATATTCATTGATGAATTGTTTCGTGATGGGTGTGCATGCGCTGAGTGAGATTTCTGTCATCATGACATGCATTTCAAGTATTTGTTGTAATCATAGATTGAAAGAGAATTTTTTTGGTTCAGGTCATAAAAATTTGTTGGTCGGTATCTTGGCAAACACTTCGTCGTGTTAGCAAAAATATTTCGAATAACCGTATTATGTCTGCGAAGTTTATCGCCATTTGCAATTATGATGGAACGTAAGTTAGAACTTTGGATTCTAAGATCAGAGACGAAGAGAAATGTCGTAGAACTGAGAGTTTTCTGAACAATATGCAATTCAGTGAAAACTAGATTAATATAGACGAAGTTCATTAAAAACTATGCACACACCATGCAACATCTGTTATATGAGTTACTGTACGACAACATAAGCTGCTTAAGTGGTGTGAGCGACCGCCTTCGGCAGCGTCGATCTGTAGACTACAAATTCTTTGCCTGCATGCTTCATGGTCTATGAAGATTAAATTTGAAACTTTTCTATTTCTAAGAAGTCCATTTAAGCAATAGCAAAACACGAATTAATAATTCGATTATTGTCACTAGAGTCCGCAGATCATAACGTGCAAAGTAATATTTTTCAGTATCTCCAGCAACCTTTTGTTTTTTTGAAAATATGGAAATATTACATGTAAATTTCCTGAATTGCCAAAAAATAAAAGGAAATCAAGTTTCTGCATTCATAATGTTCTTCCGGATAGACCTTGAGAAGAAGCAACCCACAGGGCCGGCGGTTCGTGATCATGCGTCCTTCGAAGTTCGTTCAATTCTAGAATTTCTAGCCAGTTGCCCGACAGCAGTCGAAGAGTGTGGGTGCAGTGTGTGATACATTAAATCGGTTGATCGCGTGTTGCCTCAAATACTTACGCATTGATTTTACTTACAAATTCAACGTGAAGCCTATACTTGTTAGCTTAGTGGGATTGCTCAAGCCGGATTTACGGTGTATGAAGAGCGGCGTTCGAACAGAAGGTAATGTCGAGCATATAAACGGTGTGATGTATTGGCCAATGGTGAGGAAGTAAACGCACTACGCCTCACCCATCGGGTCGGCATGCGACTGGTCTTACGAAATGCCGTCCAACTTCAAATAGCTACCTAATGATCTTTTAGATACTGCAAATACATTTTTTTCTCCTACGTTAAATCAGGGCTGCATTACAATTCAATTCTTCTTAGTGCTTTATCATTAGACTCGTGATAAGTCATTGTTCGTAATTTTGAAACTTTGGGCTTGCGGACGGTTGTACTTGTAAGTTGTTAAGGCTACTCGATTGTAGCTAGCGACCTAGCGTGAGTATCGACTATCGATGCCACTCGAGATGCACGGAATTGACAGTAAACTATTTTTCTGATGAATTATTGAGCTTATTTTATAAGATTATTTAATTGTAGATCGTTATTATGTTTTCGATAACGACGTTACCCATGTATTCGAAATTAATTCGGGGGGTAAACGACTAGCTTTTCCAGATGTCGTCGCGAAGTTCCTAAGATTTTTCGAAAATTGTATTTATGACCTAACATTTATTTTACAAGCCAAAAATAGTTTAAACTTGTCGCGATTCTCGCTTCCGGCCAATCAGGAATAACGGCACTGCTGTATGCAATTCAATATTTTCACAAAAGTATATCAAGTTCCTTATTGGCAAAATATTCAACTTGTGGTCAAACAAATTCCTTCTACTTTATACATCCGTGTTGGCCTGTTGTTACTGTCTTCGTTTCTGTACATTTCTTAGCATGTTATCTCATTTATTAGCTTGAGTAAATTCCGCCATCACTATTTATTGCTCAGACCTTCTTCGCTTTTTGCGTTTGACACGGATGGAACGGATGAAACTCGAAATAATGCACAGAATCGTATTGGATCGAAAAACCAAAAACTTTTTTTTTTGTTATTTGGCTCTGCTAATGTATTGAAACTGATCAAGTTACCATGCTAAATGGGTCTCAACTTTATGAAGCTTCATTCCTTGGATTCTGCCTTCTTAAAACAGAAACGTGCTGGTTTTTGTGACTTTTTTTGTTACTCCTGTCGCATAGCAGTTTGTCCGTCGACTTGAGTGTGTCGGTGGAAGCCTGGAACTGGGAGGGGTGGGTGCATTTGTTTCCTATGGCCCACAGCTGCACCGGACGGCGGACATGCAGATGGCTCACTGCCTCCCAGGTGTCCGGGGCGAATTCTTCTATGCTAATTTGTAAACCCTGTTCTTGGTCGAATTTTAAACTTATAAAAGTGGTCAATTTGGCCCGAAATACTTCCAATCCGTTTTATAATGTAATTAAAATGGTTCTTAATAATTGTGTGAAAGGACGACAATTGCGACGTCAGAGAAGCCTATCGGGCGATGGGCTTAAAAGCGCTTACGCGCGAAAGCCGAGGTAACTGCCAAGTCGTTTTGCTTCAGAGTCATCCTCAAATTGACTCAGTATCTCCCGACATAACGACTTATTATCCTGCCGTTAAGTTTGCTTTCTTATTCTGTTACCACGTCTGGCATTTCTTTCACTGCCTGAAGCAGAGCGTGGCTTATCATTGATTGGTCACCGTGTCATCTTGAAACTCAATCTGGGAGCTAAAAAAAAAGAGATCATTCACTGAATTAGTTGAACGTAAGTGAGCGGCTATGGCTTCATTGGCTTGGCCATATAAACTCTAAATTTGAGATGGTCCAGTGTTCGATCCTATTAACGAAGACGCGTATCACGCGATTGATACCCATATCGTACTGGATTCTTAAGGTATAATAATAATTAATAGCCCAACAAGTTGGACTGTTATACCGGTACGCTAGAAGTTGGTTGTTAAATAATTAAGGTTTCGAAGAAATTATATTCTTTGAGCAATTACTACGTCATTTCTTCTTGCCTGAGATATTTTACAAACTTGAGCCTCTTCGTTCGTGGTTACGTTCACCCAGCTTTGTAATCTCATTTTTTACAATAACAACGATCCTTTTCCCCCTAATTTCTGCATGTTCTTTTCCCTATTTATTCTAGTATTTCTTTACGCCACGTTTTTGGGATTTATTTCCCTGTTTAAACGTGATATAGTCCCCATTTATTCTTCTTTATAAGTTCCTCTGATTGTTCATGACTTCTCTTCGTAGCTTATACTAACTCCATGATTTTTCTTTCTCGTTTGACTCTACATGGCTTCTCCCGTAAACTTTCCATTGACATTTCTCAATTTCTCACAATACTTCTCACTGCACATTTACCCACGACTTCTCATTTGCTTCACCATAGCTTCTCATATCCTTCGGCATGACTTGTTCCTGTTATTCTTCGTGTCTTCTCTCCTACTTCTCTTCTTTATTTCTTCTCGAGTTCTCTCTGTTTTTCCTCGCGAATTCTGCCTGTTTTTCATCGCTACTTATATCTGCTCTTCTGCTCCTGTTTTCCCTGTTTTTGCTTGTGACCTCTTTAAAAGATTTCTCTGTTCTTCATTATGACTGTACTCGCTGTTCTCTCTCGTGACTTCTCGCCGCCTTTTCCCTGCTCTCTCTCGTGACTTCTCCCCGCCTTTTCCCTGCTCTCTCTCATTACTTCTCCCCGCCTTTTCCCTGTTCTTTCTCATGACTTCTCCCGGCCTTTTCCCTGCTCTATCGTGACTTCCCTCTGCCTTTTCCCTGCTCTCTCATGACTTCTCCCCGCCTTTTCCCAGTTCTCTCATGACGTCTCCCCGCCTTTTCCCTGCTTTTTCATGAATTCTCCCCGTGTTTTCCCTGCTCTCTCTCATGACTTTTCCCCGCCTTTTCCCTGCTCTCTCTCGTGACTTATCCCCGCTTTTCCCTGCTCTCTCATGACTTCTCCCCGCATTTTCCCTGCTCTATCTCATGACTTCTCCCTGCCTTTCCAAGCTCTCTCTCTCTCATAACTTCTCCCCGCCTTTTCCCAGCTCTCTCTCATGACGTCTCCCCGCCTTTTCCCTGCTCATGACTTCTCCCCGCCTTTTCCCTGCTCATGACTTCTCCCCGCCTTTTCCCTGCTCATGACTTCTCCCCGTCCTTTCCCTGCTCTCTCTCATGACTTCTCCCCGCCTTTTCCCTGCTNCTTGTGCTCTGTTCATGTTCGCTTTGTATCTTGTGCTCTGTTCATGTTCGCTTTGTATCTTGTGCTCTGTTCATGTTCGCTTTGTATCTTGTGCTCTGTTCATGTTCGCTTTGTATCTTGTGCTCTGTTCATGTTCGCTTTGTATCTTGTGCTCTGTTCATGTTCGCTTTGTATCTTGTGCTCTGTTCATGTTCGCTTTGTATCTTGTGCTCTGTTCATGTTCGCTTTGTATCTTGTGCTCTGTTCATGTTCGCTTTGTATCTTGTGCTCTGTTCATGTTCGCTTTGTATCTTGTGCTCTGTTCATGTTCGCTTTGTATCTTGTGCTCTGTTCATGTTCGCTTTGTATCTTGTGCTCTGTTCATGTTCGCTTTGTATCTTGTGCTCTGTTCATGTTCGCTTTGTATCTTGTGCTCTGTTCATGTTCGCTTTGTATCTTGTGCTCTGTTCATGTTCGCTTTGTATCTTGTGCTCTGTTCATGTTCGCTTTGTATCTTGTGCTCTGTTCATGTTCGCTTTGTATCTTGTGCTCTGTTCATGTTCGCTTTGTATCTTGTGCTCTGTTCATGTTCGCTTTGTATCTTGTGCTCTGTTCATGTTCGCTTTGTATCTTGTGCTCTGTTCATGTTCGCTTTGTATCTTGTGCTCTGTTCATGTTCGCTTTGTATCTTGTGCTCTGTTCATGTTCGCTTTGTATCTTGTGCTCTGTTCATGTTCGCTTTGTATCTTGTGCTCTGTTCATGTTCGCTTTGTATCTTGTGCTCTGTTCATGTTCGCTTTGTATCTTGTGCTCTGTTCAATCACACGTTCACGTCGAACTATTTTTTTGTGAGATATACCCTCGTATTTATCTAATATTTTGTGTTATGTATCATCACATTCCCTTTATTTTGTTTTGATTTTTCCATCTGATTCGACTTCTATTTTGTGAGCTGTACCCTAATATCTGCCTGTTATTGTTGGCTCTATATTCTCATATTATCCATATATTTTGTGATTTATATATATGGACCCTGTTATACATATCTTATTTTATACTGTGTGCCCTCATATTCGTCATATATTTTAAGCTCTACACTGTAATATGTGTACCCTGTAGTTTGTGCACGTAGCGATATAAGCATAGAGTTTTCTATTGAGAATTTTTTTAAACTCCCTGTACGGTATCCATGCGAGAAGCTGAGAGGCTTTTTAGCGCATTTTCTTATTTATGGAAAAAATGCACTATTTTGCTCGCCATGTCCGTCTGTCTGTCTGTCTGTCCGTCCGTCTGTCCGTGACCTCAAGTTTTCGTCGACGAGAAAATACTCTCTCTGTCACTCACTGCTGTGAGAACTGAGTTATATTTTTTGCTAATGTACGCAAATTTTTTCGCTATTTTCTACTTTGAACTGTGAATGTCAAGTCATTAAGGGTAGTTTTATAATTATATCTACAGTTTGATTTGTAAATGTAAAGCCGTGGGAGGTGGCGCCGTACTTATTTTTCAGAATTTCATTGGTAAAATATTCAGCCTTATTAATAGAGCCTGTAGTCGTCGAAAATTTCGAGAGTCCAATCAGTAAATTTAATTTCATGCACCATAGATATCGTTAATTTTTTAATTATTAGTAAGCACAGTCGTCATGCTCTGGGGTTCCTTAGTAATTCTTCTTATTTTGTTCATGGAACAAAGTCCTGCGAAAAAGGTTCCGTATTTCATATCGAGGACCGTGGACATGGGTATTTGAGGCAGGCGTTCGGTGGTCGTTTTATGACAAATGGCAGTGTACTGTATACCCGTACCCTCAATATTGATAAAAAATATTACTCAGTACTCACTGCAGTGAGTGACAGAGAGCGCATTTTCTCGTCGACGAAAACGTGAAGTCACGGACATACAGACGGACAGACAGACAGACGGACATGGCGTGCACAATAGTACATTTTTTCCATAAATGAGAAAATGCGCTAAAAATTCTTCATCTTTACAATGCCCCCCTTACACCTTGTCCCTTCTATAGGCTGCGTATTTCCATGGACGGTAAGCTGACGACGCATCCCTCTTTAACCTAATGAGCTTTCTAATGAGTTTCCCGGATCCCCAGGACACGGCGGCGGTCACCAAAGCACGCTCGGTCAACCTAGTTTCACTAATAACCCCATTTTGAATTAGTTCACTTCATTGTCTTTCTGCAAGGATGTCTCTATGAATTTATCATCGTTCATTAACTCTTAAGAATATTCCTATATTTTCGATGTAATGATCACTCTCCAGTAAATTCAATTGACACAGAACTTTTTCAAGTTCTGTGTGTGCGAAGTATTTAGCTTGTGTGCGAAACGAATCACGTCCACTAAAATTTTTGTTTAATAAGTTAGTACTGATTAGCAAAAATGCATGTGACATAAAAAATATACATGAATTAAACGCGGAATATATTGTAAATTTAAGTGAGCGATTACCGTTGCTAGAAAAAAATAAATCCTATCGGAAGCAGACTTCCTCTCCAGCTAAGTTACTATACGTCCTGCTTTACTGGCAAGTTCGTTAGCATCAAAGCCTGTCCCGTGAGGAACTCGTTAGTCTTATAGCTGTTATTTAAGTTCCTGGAGATACTCAAGCACGACAGCTCTCACTAAGTTTATTTTCTTTACTTCAATGAAACTCACCGCAACCTGCACTTTGCGCGGAGTTTCAACGAAGATTAAGTCGTATAATCTTTACCATCATTAATTGCGGGAATGATTAACATTAATGGATTCAATAAATTATTTTTTGTTTTCTGAAGACTTTATTCATAGTGAAGGCTTCCTGAATGATGGAATCAATTTTAGAATTTCCAGTAGTCGCTCACTTATTTACGAGCGTTATATTATAAAATCGTTGTTCTAGTAAGGGTAGTTTCGATTGTGATTCTTACTGTGAACTTTCCATTTATTTTATCTTTGCATACTAATATTTCCTTTATTTTTATAGATAAATAATCTTGAATCTGCTGTAACAGTTTATCATATAAACACTCACAAGATATATACACTCGGTTCTCCTACATTTATTCGTAGGGCATTTTTCAAAGCATGGAATAGCGTGACTTTACTTTTGTATGCTCTTAACAAAAATGCTTCTATTGTAAATAGATTCTTGATTGGCCTGCACATTTTTCTTTTTTTTTCTTGAACAAATGCTGCTTCAAACAGAAGAAGAACAATTTGAAATAGAATTCTCATCGCATTTGTAAGCAATGACGTAGCACTTTTTTTTTGGTTTGTCATTAAGTACCTATCTAACTGAGCAATCATAATTTGTAATTAAGTGTTCTTGTTATAATTGATAACCAAACATCATATATAGTGAAACCCGAGACATTAATCGCCAGAAAGGTTTATATATATAAGAAATTTAAAAATATAAGCAATATGCAAGCCCCAAGTCGGTGCACGAGTTTTCGTCATTAATTTTTTAGTTTACAATTGGGTATTTTAGTAAGAAATAATCATTTGTACTTGAATCTTCTCATCATAATTGATCCCCAAACATCATACATACAAGCAAGACGATATATTACTCATTAGGAAAGTTTTCCGCTTCTAAAGAAACGTGCATGGATTCACTGCAGGAGTTTCCGTCATTTTCTGGCTGCGATGCGCTTCGTTGCGAGAACGTGTGGATGCAGCGGAAGTGCTGCACGTTTTGATTGTTTAATGTTCGTCGGTTTCCGGTTTGATAATTATTCCATTCATACATTCAAGCTTTCCTCTTTGAGGAAAAGCTTCTTATAGGAGATTCTTACGCCGTAACATGGCAGAGAACGATGAATACAAGAGTGCTTCGCTTGAATTGTAAAAGCTTTATTTTTGTGCTACATTAGGGATTGATGTATATACAGGAATTTAAACCGTTAACCCTCTTCTGGATCACAGTTCCGGTACATGTTTGATTCTCATATTGTACTGTTAATTGAATGAGGTAATGTTTCATGCTTTTCGTGGCATTCAATGAGCAGTGATATGAGCGATATTCACTCTAAGCTTCCCATTTCTGTCGTCAGAAAATCGTCTATTCTGCCGTTTTCAGATTAAGGTTACGATAGGTAAAAATAGTTATCGTTAAAGGTATTTTTTCTGGGTGTGAAAACGGACTAATCTGAACCCAATTTGTTCCATGTTATTTAAAAGTAAAAATGTTCAGGATCGCATTTGTCCTTGTTTTCATTTTATTACCCCGTAACAGAAAACATCGCCACGTAACAGAAAAATAATATGCACCTTAATTTCTACAAATATTTAATCGTGTTTTAATAGTTAGTGATCGAAAATATGTTCGATCACGAAGCCGAAATAATGACAATTTTCGAACTGGTCTGAAAACTGGCTTCAGTTCAATTCCCCTGAGAAGCACATTGCCTTTGTCTCTTATTCAGTGAAGTTTTTTACCTTTTATTATATTGTGATCGAAGTGTATTGCCGGTGTACGCGGATACGCATTGAATACTTTCAAATTGCTTTGTTCAATTCTACTCGATGTCCCTGTTAGTCCTTTAACGCTAAGTTTTTAAGGGTCAAAATGCATGGGCTGCAGGTGCTGGATTATTTATTTATAATTGCTCTCTTGAAAGTTTCAATGCATTTCTAAGGGATTACATTTTTGCAAAAGCTAATGACCAGCTGTCATATTTGTGCCATTCTATTGTGAATTCTTGAATTCACCGTTGCATATTTGGTCGGATATTAATAAAATATTCCCTTATAATTCGTGCGTGTAGTGGAATTTGTACGTTAAATGACAGTTATTAGTATGTTGCCCGTACTATTATGTTATGTGTTAGAAGGAATTATTATAGTCAGTATATTTTTCTAAAAAAACGGCAATTCTTCTAGTTGCTTACAAATGTGCGTTGCAATACCAGTTTAACGATTTCAATTGCAATTTTTAAAGATTTATTGCATCTTAAAAGATTTTACGGCATGTCCTCGTCTTAACAATTTCCCGCCTTTCTAATCTCGAACAAGCGTTACGAGCCTAGCAGGTGTGGAGAGCAAAAAGCCACGCTACAATCTTATCGCTGAATCGCATTATTAGAAGGTGTCAACACTTGGACTCGTTCCTTGAAAGAGACTGGTTTGTTCTTTTCATGTTGTGCGCTATCTCGCCTGCACATCGTTCCGCTCGCACGTCTCAAACCCGTTTCTTAGACTCACTCTTTCTGTATTTCTCTTGAAATTTTAAGAAGAAAATTAATATTTTAATGTATGTACTTCTTTTTTAGTTCAATTTGTCATGAAGAGCATGGTTTATTTTACAGAAGCGTGCATTTTACTCATGGAGCGCGACCTACGTCATGCGGTATTAACCCATTTCTTGATTTATGTTTCGTGCGTCTGGCACGCCCCAATACCGGACACGTCTATGTCCCCGCCGCCGCCGCGTAAGGAACACGTTCGCGCGTTTAATTAAGTTCGTTAAAGCGACCCTTTGCCATGTACATAGCCGCACTACCGCGTGTCTGACCAGTTCAGCGACACGGTTACGATCTTGAATTCTCTCGAGTTGCCTAAGAATTGTCTGCGGATTTTGTTCACAAGTCTCTCGTTCCTTGCTGTTTGAAGGATGTTGGAACCTGTTAATTTCACAAGCATCTCTGTTATTTACACGTCGAAACTAGTGTGTTCTATGCTGGATTGTAATCTGAGTAAAATTTTTTCCTCGATTTTTGGCTAAATTTGGTATGTTTTTTTCACTCCACCCCAAGCATATTTGCTAGATAAAAAATTTTCTCTATATGTAATCAAGTACAGAAATAACACCATGAAGACGAGAATCGTAATGTATTAGAAATTAATACAACTCACTCGTCCTAAACTACTATGTTAGTATAATAAAAACCTAAATTTGAAAATTTTGGCTGGATCGCAATGAAGAAAAAAAATCAACTGGGACAATATGTACTCGAAAATCACTGTGTACACAACTATAAGTCGATGTTTTCTTTTATTGGGAAACAAAAAAAAAAAAAAACCAGAGCCTTGTGACATGAAAAGCGAAATCCCACAATACTGGCTGGTTTGGTCTCAGAATCCCGTCGCTTCATTCAATAATTGACATTTTTAATAGGCTCTGACGTATCTCTTTGATTTCCCGCTAGTCTATAATATTTTCTGCATAATATAATCTATATAAAAATCTATTATCTCAAGTCCAGCCTCATACCGCAATCTCGATGCATCAACTTTTGTGCGAGTCTATGTGGTGATGCGGTTCACGATTTGCAAACAAAATATTTGAACGCAAACGAACGTACAAAATATGCCTGTGTTATCGGGGTGCTAACGCGCGCAATCCGAAACATCACCGATGCATCTAAATTAATTACGTTTTTACGTTTATAGAAACGTTGATGAGGAAAATGAAAAAGGTCCTTGTTTTTTTGAGTGGTCGCAGAAGAAGTACGGCTGAGTTATGGTCACGATCCATGTTTTCTAATTTTGCTTACATCGTTTTACACATCTCTCATGTTAAATTTGAGGCGAGGGAAGTGCAGAGGAAAGTTGCCTGCTATAGGAAGGCATATTTGGTTTGCGATGTGACTCGCGTTTACACTTACGGCCCCTTGCTCCTCTTTCTAGTTAGGCCTAAATTTTGGATGCTGCTGTTGTTCCTGTTGACTGGCGAGGTCTCCGCTTTCCTTCCTGTTTTCATCTTTGTTCATTTCTCCCACTCATTTTCTTCTTATTTGTTAGTTCACTTGATTGAAACTGTCGCAATTTTGAACTTTATGCATTTATTCCTATAATTATAGTTTACTTCATTTCGTTGATGACGAGATGGAAGTATTTTGTGTGCCGGTGTATTTCCTTTTTAAAATGTTTCGTTATACATTATTTTGAAAATTGCCCGCTGATTTTAGCTTCAGCATAAAATGACTGTACTGTTATTATAGTTGAAATATAGTATTTTTAGCGCATTTTCTCATTTATGGAAAAAATGCACTATTGTGCTCGCAATGTCCGTCTGTCCGTCCGTCCGTCTGTCTGTCTGTCTGTCCGTCCGTGACTTCACGTTTTCGTCGACGAGAAAATGCGCTCTTTGTCACTTACTGCAGTGAGTACTAAGTTATATTTTTTAGTTATACGTCCGAATTGCAGATCGATTGAATAATCCTTTGAATGAGCACATTTTACTTTGAGATTATTAATGAGCGTCATTGAAAGCGGTGAAATCTAAAAAATTGGTGCATAATGTACAATTGGTGAGGCAGAACATTCCTCTTAATGAAATTTAGCTCTGCGAAGCGATGGCTACTCGGACAATTTTGATCCGGAGTAATTGCCTTGGATTTTTCCTCTTATCCTTAATGACGTTTCCCTCTTGATTGGCAATTAATTATTAATGAGGCAATTGATTATTTTAATTGGATATTAGGCTCGACCAACAAACATATTTAATAGCTGTAAACATAGAACACTTCAATATACGCTGATACAGGAGTGCCTGAACTGATAAAAACAGTTGAATTGGATATACTTGAAACTTTATAAAGCACCATTTCATACTAATGCGGGGCATCTGAAGAGAAATATACCACGTACATGCATTGTTAATGTAGGTATGTGTTATTAAACCTCTTCATCGTGTTACCATATTTTGTATGCCTTGACATACATGTTGCTGACATATACCTACCTACATACTTACCTCTTGACATACAAGTAACTCCTTCCACATCTTAACATTAATATTTATTCATTCGGTAAGGTCTTGCATTTTCTCTGTTACTTCTCCCTTTCTCCCTGAAAATTTTTTTCAATTTAAATATTGTTATTCTTATTTAAAGTTCAATTCACGTATGTTAAATTTGAATTTTTAATTCTAATTCAACAGTTTCGATTTTAATGTATAGAATAAATAGACAAATAACTTCAAAAGTATGGGTTAGCTTGATGGAACAAGGCTGAAATAAAGGCTCTGTAGACTTGGAGAACGACCTCCTTCACAAGGTCATCGGACTGGAGCTGCCTGCGGCCACTCCATGACCGCAGTCCCCCCAGTCCCCCCAGTTCCTCCAGTCCCCCCCTCCTCTAGGATGAAATCCTTCGCTTGAACTGAGGACGAGAATGGAAAAAACCGCCAGGCTGGAATGTGCTGGCCAGACGACCTGGCGCTGCCGCTGCATTGCTGTGTGGTGTGTGTGGTGAAGGAGGTGATGTTTGAGTGTGGTGATGGAGGTGATGTTTGTGATAAGGGAGGTGGTGTGTGTGTGGTGAAGGAGGTGATGTTTGTGTGTGGTGATGAAGGTGATGTGTGTGATGAGGGAAGTGGTGTGTGTAATGAGGGAGGTGGTGTGTGTGTGTGGTGAGGGAGGTGGTGAATGTGTGCGGTGGGGGATTATGTTTTCTGCGGGAGTACTTGACATGTTTGCAGTCAGAGAACCGCGTGGTGGGTGTGGTGAGGTTTGTGTGGCAAGGAAAGTGTGTTACGTTGACCGCCTTGAATGATGATTGCTGTGGAACCCGGACATTTATAGCACTTGATGTAGGATCGATAAATTGCCTTGAAGGAACAAAATACACGAGGTTGGCCGTTGGGACCGATTGAGGAAAATCCAATTCTGTAATATGTTTAAATTCAGGCCAGTACTCCAACGATTTCAGTGCATGACATCTGTAAATTTTATAGTTTTTACTATTGTTATCGTCTTAAGCCAAACTATATATTTGACTCGTTTATTGCCGTGCTTGTTATCCGAAATAAGATTTTAGCTTTGATAGCTTAATCATTGAGAGTATGATCCAAAATATAACTGTAACTTTGGCATCTTGATTGCTGTTGGAAAAAGAATGTAACTTTGACAGCTTTACTGTGTGGGTATTTCCTAGAATCTGTAAATAACCATGATGACTTCTCCATTCTTTCTCAACGTGGCACATCAAGTCTGAATTGAAGTTATAAAGGTTGATGAGTCACCGCAAGTGCTGCAGGGAAGGCCGTTGGGTCGTCTTCTGTCGCTCGTTTCACGCGCCACTGACGACGCGCTGCTACAGCCCCCGGCGCTTACACTTCACGACCAGACTGCGTCTGTTGGGTGGCGCTGGCTGCTACTTGAGCATACACGTGCGATGTGTTTACTTTGTACCTCGGTTGTGTTATTCATTTTTATTTCCTTACGATGCGATTATGTTAGCGTCTCGTTTAACCGAACTTCGAAGGCACGTTACTTACAAAAAGACGCGAGAAAGATAAGAATGGATAAAAGCCGGCTTCTGTATAACGTGTTATGTCCAGCTTTTTATTTGGTAGCGGAGGTATTTTGTGTACCGGTGTCCAGCTTTTGACGAGGTGCGGAGGTATTATATGTGTGCCAGCTTTTCATGTAGTAACGGAGAATGAATGTTCGACAACGTCGAGGGACAAGCCTCTCAAGTCGCCGTACGAAGTAGTGGATTTTTAGATTACAGGAGTTATTCAAGTTTAAAATACTACTGGCATTTTACTATCGGGTATGCTATTTATTGAATTTTCTTTGAATTTCTGGAATATAAGTTCAAGTGGCAGTTCTTCACTGATCGCATTCGAAGAGATTTATTTTTGACGCAGAGTTTTAATTGATTACAATGTTCTACGGGATATTGTTGTTATTGTTGGCACTTTTTCTTTTTTTACAATCTACGCTCAAAGATAATTCAACTTGCGACTTACCAGTGGAGATGTGCAGAAGCGCAAGCTTGCTTACTAAAACTTTTATTTTCGAGGTTACTGCAAAACAGGCTAGAGATGAAACCGTGATTGATCGAGTACTGCTTGCAGTATCTTGGTCAATTGGCTATATGATCGGAAAATATTCATTTATGTATAGTTTCTTCTCGATGAGCGATAGATATAGTTCTTCATAAAATCTTGCTACTTTCGAAGTCGTTTATCATCAGTAAGTTCATAGCGGGATGGCCATCGCGCTATCGGCATTTTTTCAACTTTTTTAACTTGTTTATTATTTTTTTCTTTAATAAGAAGCCGGCCAGTTGTAGTGGACCACTTTTTCCTCACCGGCATGCACACAAGGCAAGTTCCCGACGTGCTTCTAGATACTTCATGTTACTCTTTTGATTGTTAATTTGAAATAATGGGTTGGGTGAATTTATTAACAGAAATTTTCATACACTATATGATGTCAGATAGCTTTTAGTTTAGTTATATCGGTTATTTCATAATAGACGTTACGTTAAAAAAGTGTTATTACTAGAAATAGGATTAACAGTATACAAGCAAGCAGTTATACTAGCCTTATTACTGACGTATTATTGGTTGAAATCGAACTTTAAAATTATAAATTGTCTAATTAGTTTTTAATGTTTTCAATAAACCGACCGACAAGACGTATATTTCGGTAAGAAAATAATGTATAACATAAAATATAGAAACTTTCGAGCGTTCGGTCAGTTTTTCGTTGAACTCTGTACCAAGGATTTTGAGAGTCGAAAATTGAAACTGCTTTAATAAAAAATTTCTGATTGTTTGCTACCACAATTGCTATCGCAAGATCAACCAGCAAAAACATAGTCTGATGCTAGTTAACCGCCTCTGTGCTTATGGCCAGATCAGATACCATATATGGCCTAATGTCTTGTTGGTAGCTACCTCAACTCATCTATGGTCGTTCAGCATAAATAAGATGGCTTTGTATAGTCCTGGTTTATTCTCTTTGAATATTTCAACATGTAAATGAGGTCAGATAGTATCAAGGCTGTAGCTTATGTATATTATCGAGGTTATAATGTGAAGACTTATTATGACATTTTACATACCTATACGCTCTGAGTTTGTGTTTTTTTTCAATATAGAGCCTTTGAATTTCAAGTTTCGTAAGATGTTTAATTAATTCATATTTCCGTTCGACATTCCTTATTTAAGTTATGATGCTACATGTATATATGTTTGTTTGGTCGGAATGTGAATATTCCAGGTTCTACTGAATTGAATTTTTATTTTATCTTGAACTTTTTAATTTTTCTATAGAATTTATTATTTAAACCTTGAATTGTACATTTTTTCATGCGCAAACAAATGATTATATAAAATATTTTGTTTAAAATGTAAGAGCTCTCCGTTAAACGACTTTCGGGAATGCTTCTCAGTTCTGATGACTCCCTTACTACTAGTGTCCATACGTCTCAAGTCAAACGCATTTTATATGCTCGCATTTCGTTTAATTGAGCTATATATCAAATTCTGGCCTATTTTGTATGAATTTACATATTTGCACATACCCCACGTCTTGTTGAGTATGGAAAAATAAACTGCTTCTTAACTCCGTGGCGAAGTTATGTTTAATTTTTCGTGTCTGGGTTTTGTTGTGGAGTTCCCCCTTTTCGGTCAAATACCTCAACAATTAAAGCCTCTCAACTCGAAGTTTTAAATCGAAGTCCTCGGCGAGCATTACCTTGCGGTAGTGTTTATCATGGTCACGTCTAGCCGTACGTTAGCCGTATATAAGCTGTGACGTGTCACTCATGGAATGCTGTCTCGAGAAACCGGTGACTTGGAATTTTGAACTCACCTCTGACGACTTCACGAGAAATTCATCTCTTCCAAGTTCATCTTACTATGGAATTGTCATCTACATTGTTTTGTGTGCACTCCATTAAGAAATGTAAGCCCGTGGCTCTTTTCAAGGAGTAAATCTGTTTTTGACCAATCAGTGTGTGCAAGTTGGTATAGCGTTATACATTAGTTGGTTCGGTCACCTTACATGGTCACTGAACAGGGGTTTCGAATCCTGTCACCTCTCCGCTGGAGATATCAAATAAAGTCCATGTGTTCATAAGCTACCCAATAATGTTGTGTAATTGTGTTTATCCCTTGTATACGTTGCATTTATAATTATCAACAAATTTTTATCGGCTTTTTAGTTTAGTTAATTGTGATCTCTACTTGATTTCAAGTATTTTTGTGTGCGACAAAAGTTTTTTGTGCAACTTCAAGTTTTCTAATTTGATCGCTGCTATATGACCTAGAGTGGTTGTTAACGGACACTAGTAATATAAAAAAAATTCTCCAGCCAGACCATGCCGAAACCGTACGATGCCTGACATTAAACCTGTTGCGCGCTTCTCAAGGTTTCTGCTTCTTCTTCTTTTACAATTATTTTCCCGCAATTTTCGGCTTCATTTGTATTCAACTCATGCGCTGCCCTTGCTGGGTAACCACC
Organism: Hyalella azteca; assembly: GCF_000764305.2. NCBI lineage: Eukaryota > Metazoa > Arthropoda > Malacostraca > Amphipoda > Hyalellidae > Hyalella > Hyalella azteca. The sequence continues at coordinate 335,439 of NW_025943988.1, read as the reverse complement.
TTATAAGGGCGTCTATTTCTCCTCTGAATTATTTTTGAACGCGTCGTGTGAGTCGCATGCGAACTCTGGAGGAGATCAAGTACTTTGCTATGTTGATATGCAAATCTCATTAGAATTTTGTCCAAGTTAGTGCGTGTGGGAAATACCCGTGAATCGAATATATTTATGTAAGTGTGTCCCTCTTAAGAGGAGTTGCTCAGAAGATGCTTATATTTTCAAGATGCAGTTACAAGAGGGCGATAAATTACACATGTGATTTCAGTTAAGTGCTCGGAATCTAAAATGATCACACTTGCGACTTTCAATCAAGACACTTCTGACAGGCATGACCTGAAAATTTAAGGGAAGACAAGTTTTTAATATAAAGTCACTTGACGCTGTCTGCATTTCGATGCACTTCCAAATGCACTCGACATTCACTTCACGAGCTCCTCGCATCGCTTCAATGTCTCCATGCATTCGATTCTGTCGCGGGCTACGGCCATGAAATTACAGGCTTTCGTCATAATTAGCGCCCGCGACGTGCAATGTAGTTCTGATGACGTGTGGCGCCTCCGTAGCTTTTGCTGTCCGCATACCAGTACGTGTACGTATGCATTTTAATGTTGCGACTTATTTCGATATATCGTGATTTATTCTTTTATATGAGTGCTTTAATAATAACTTTTAACAATAATATAATGATAATAACAATAGTTTCTGAGTCTTTATTTATAAATTTTTTATTACGAGTTGTTGCGACGTATTTCGATATATCGTAATTTATCCTTTTATATGAGTGCTTGAATAATAACTTTTAACAATAATATAATAAGATTAATAGTTTCAGAGTCTTTATTTATCAATTTTTTACTATGAGTGTATTTTTTGCTGGTGATGTACATGGTAAAAATACCTATATCTGATAAGATACATTTTTGATAAGAGCAATAAAAATATGTCGCCTTTTTGTAGTTCAATAAGCACCATTAAATTGTTATATATGTTCGGCATCTGCGGTATAATGCTTGGTTCATGCTTGGTTCACTTTTCTGCGAAAGATCACGAGTTCCCTGTAAATTTCTTTATATTTCCAATGTTTTGTCCAAGGCTGTATTTTATCTCCTTCCGATGAGGTTCTGTTTTTTATGCGAGGTTCTGTGCCACGTCGGCAAAGAATCGATTTTTCGTAAAGGCTTTAAGGCTTTTTCCACAGGCCCTGCAGTGGTGCCTATAGTTCGTCGAATGGTCATGTCTACCATGATCTTATCTGGAATTTCTCAACACCCAGCGAATATATTGGTATTCTACCTCAGATTTTAAGCGAACATTAGGCACGTAGAATATACAAAGAGGATAGCGTGTGTTCAATATATTATTTAGTCACATTTAGGATCAATGCATCAATCACACGTGTGCGCACGGAAAACTTTTTTAAAGATACCTATAGGTGATTACTTGTATGTCTTGCGTTATTGCTTCCACCTAAATTTCAAAGAGATTAACTACTCCTATAGCTCGTTACAGGTATATTGTTTTTGATAACTAGCTCATCTCGCATGTTACTTACACGTTTAAATTGAAATTTTAATTGTTTGCACATTTCGGATGTTGATTTCACGTATATGTGGAAGTTTTGATCACTCGTACGTCTCGCGTGCTAATTCTATGTTTATGTTTTAGTTGTAATTACTAATTGAAATTATCTCACTTGAAAATGCCACATATATCTCACATAAAAATGCCACATATATATTTGTCGAATTTTTAATTACTCTCGCACCTCGCTTGTTGATTTCACTTATATATATGTTGAATTTTTAATCACTTGCTAATCTCGCGGATTAATAGCTCGGTACATCTCACTGATTACCCGCTATTATGTCGCAACGCTATGATTATAGCGGGTAATATCATATAATGATAACCCGCTATTATTTATTGGTATTGCACATACAGGATGCGCTTCTCTCACAGCACCGCGCGCAGATCACCCCCCCGCTGACCTCCCTATACAAGCGAAGTCTTCCTTTTGACTTGAGGGAAAAATTCATGCCGGACCTGAGGAAAACCTTGGCTCTTTGTAGTGGTCGTCTCGAGCTCGTAATTTGCATGACATGTCGCTCATGGCTACGTCTTGGCTTAAGGGATGAATTCCCACCCGACATCTGAATCAATTTTGGTGGGAATTGTCTGAATCAATGAATAAATTCCTACCCGAATCAATGTTGAATTGAATTCAACTAAACGTTGTTTCGTTTAATCAACGTGTAACTAAACTTGTTTCGTTGAAGCTACGTTGAACTGGACGTTTAACGTTGATTCAACGATATTTAACATTCAAATATGAATGAAATCACGTTCGATTATACTGCTGTAAGTTGGAATTGGATTATATACCTACAAAAAAAAAAAAAAATCGGTTGTATTGACACCAGTGTTAGTTTCTATCACGGTCTACTAATGTATCCATAACTAATGGTTGAGAAGCTTACTAAAAATATCTACTGCATTGATATTTGTCAATAAATGTCTTAATGTTTAAATGTTTATTACGTTCAAAAATGTTGGAGTACTAGACTATTTTGTTATAAATTCCCTGAAAACTTGTGTGTACGTTGTAACAGTGATTTTAACGATTTATAAACTTCATATATTATAAATTATAATTATTGTGCTCTATAAAGTAAACCGCATTATACCTACATAGTTCTTATTATGTTTTGTGTTACTTGTCGTTTATTTTTCACTGCAAGCTACCTGAACAAAAATTGTTATTTCTGACGTAAAATACAGCGCTCTTGTTATAGGGTTCGTATAAATTAGCATGCATAAAACAAATCTAGTCTATATAGTAACGTGCATGATGTTGCCATGTTGTGAATGGGTTTTCAGTTAATATGTGTAATAAACACGTATTTGAAAACGCATGGCTGCATTATGTAAGTTTTAAATTAATATGTGTAACAAACATACATATTGCTATGAAATTAATATTATACAACTCCAGATCCGACGGTTCTATACTCGGCTTACATTGTCTAAGACGTTCACACAGACATGCTTAGTTGCTCTATAGAAAATCAGGCCAAGCTGCTCTTTATGAAACATTTATTATGTCTCTAAGGTATGTCTTTGAAATCTGTGTTAAAATTTCAAAAGTGTTCAAATTTTCCATTTTTATTATTTTATTCCTTAATTCGTTGTTTCTCTTTTATTTAAATTTTAGCTGCAATGGATTATTTAAATCTTTGTCGTTAGTCTATGTTTTAAATTAAGTGCCATTATAATATCAACAGGTGCATGAGATTTTCATTTTGACCCTATAAGTGACCTTTTTTCGTGATAATTTTATGCATTCCCATTTTATTTATATCATTACCTACAACCTAAATATCTTATTTTGAACTGATCTATCTACTTCTTTTGACAAGCCTAAGCACAAGATTTACCTGAACTTTGGTTACCTCCAAATTTGGGTCGATCAGTTTTATTGGTAATTTAATTTAAAGAGAAGCACCGCTTGTCTTCAAAACGGGCGACTGTATGTACAGTGGGGGGAAATAAATATTCGTACAATTGAAAAATCGTATTTTAATGTATGTAAGTACACAAACTTAACAGGAAAAGTGATTTAAATTATGTATAGAGACGCATAGTATTCAAAAATACTATCAAAAGAAATTAAATCTCAATGCAACAAAAAACAATGCAGCATGTTCACTTTTCGGGTGAAAAAAGTATTCGTATTTTTGATAGTATTTTTGAATACTATGCGTCTCTATACATAATTTAAATCACTTTTCCTGTTAAGTTTGTGTACTTACATACATTAAAATACGATTTTTCAAGTGTACAATTATTTATTTCCCCCACTTTGCTTTATCATCCTGATTTAGGTTAGGCTTAATTTTATCCCATCACACCATATCCAAACCAGCATTTTACTGATATTAAGTCAAGATTTTCTGCGGCCTTATTCTATTCCTTACATCTGCTCCATCTGTCATTCATACCTGCTATTTTCATTGAACTTCTGAGACGCAACTCAACATTTTTGCATAGCATTTTCTGGCTTGCATAACTCTGCCTCTGATTGTGTAGCTCTGCCACGAGGCTTACCGTGGCTCTGGCTATCCGCACTCAGACTTGCCATTCTAAATCCCTATTGGATTTTCCGTGGAATGCTTCAGAGTCGTGCGGCAATTGCTGCGGTTGCGGATTAGTCCTCCAATTGCTCAGGATTATGAATAACGCTATTGCCCGTTCACCGACATTGCTTCAGTCCGGGGCTGGTATTTGGCCCATGATGAAGGATATATTCCCTCGACATTACTTGATTGTGCTGATTGTTTGGACCTGGCTTGTTCCTTTATTGACCTTTTCGAAATTTTATTCGCAGTATTGTGTCTAATGAATTTTTTAACCGTGACATTAGTTGATGTGTTGTCGGTGGCTATTATTGATAAATTTCACATCATTGACAAAAAAAACTAATCTATTAATTTCTCTGAAATTACCATTCAGCATTTGATTTAGTTTGTTCACTTTGACTCATGTCGTACGCTGTTCACGCATAAATGATGTCTTGTATCGAAAACTTAAGGACTTTCCTTCGCTAAGATAACATCTTTTTAACGCTGCATTTGCGCAGTAAGTTTATTCCAAGAATTCCCTTTAGGCCTACAAATAGTTTATTCCGGCAGCGCTGGAAGTTAAGGGAAGTTTTCCTATTATCAGCCACACAAGACGCTCAAGAACCTACCTCTTATTTATACTACTAAATACTCCCGATGTAAACGCACGACAAATTTGAATTGTTTATTGGTTGACTCAAAGTTTCTGCACGTCCGGCATGTGCAATTTAACATTGCATCGTGTACTGAGTGCTCCCGGCTTTTTAATCTTGCAGGAATGCTTTACTCTTGAAAGGGTATTGTTATAAGTTACTTGTAATCTACTTGCTCTCAGTTTATTGCTATAATTTTTATTGTACGCGCGCAGGTGCACGCACTCTTTTATGTACGACATAAAGCATAACAAAACATATCTCGCACATAATGAATTTCGCAAGATAAATTTTGGAAATGAACTGCTGGAATAGGTAATTCATGTAACATGATTGATTAGTTACTTGTACTCTTTTTGCTCTGAGTGTGTTGTTGAAATTTATAATTTTGTGTGGACAGGCTTTCTATACTACGCAATGAATTTTGTTGAGTTAAACTTTATAAATGTGAACGTTTATTCCCATCAACGGCAGATGCTTTTTGCTTGATTTTTTTGAGGCCGAGTTGTGCGTGTAGTTGACAGTTGCTATTTATTTAGAAAGAACTGTTAGTGAAATTGACGCAAACCAACTTACATTTCACGACTAAATCTATCAGAGAATTCCAAAGAATTTTAAATTCACTCATGAAGTAGAAACCAAGGTATCTCGATCCGTACCCTTTTTCTTGGAAAATAAATACTTTTAATATTTTTTGTTCCTGATATTTCATTTGTAATTCACAGAAGCGTACTAGACTCATTTATTGCGTCATTGATTCTTGTGTAATTTTCGTTGAAGACCAGAGAGTATTTATTGTTGAAAATTTTCCTAACTTTTTTTCAAATATTAAACGAAACTTATGGATTGAAGAACTGCTTTTGCTCAACTATACAAACATTGTTTGTTATATCTATGGTTCTTATTCTTTGTCTATTTCATCATTGCATTTGTATAATCATTGGAGCTGTGAAGCCACTTCGGTTCGACGAGTCTTCCTAGATCAGAGTTTCCGCTGTGGTAATTGACTGTGCCACTGTATAGGGGCACCCAATTGTTGTCCCGATACGGGCTATTGTGTGTACGTAGGGGGCGATGCAGAACTCCTGCTGACTTGTTATTGTAGCTTCGTGGCCTTGCTGCTCGTCTTATTTACTCACTACAAATTATATTAATGCGAGCCTCTAATTTGGTAATGAACTACGGGTCATCGATTGAATTTTCCGGGATTATTTACTCAAGATTGTTCTATTATTGATGATTTTTGCATTTTTTTGGCGACAATTTATCCGCGGTTTAGTAAAGTGGTTCTCTTTTCATAAACCATGTTTGATTCTGATGATGAGATCACTTCACTTAAAACAATTCTGAGTCTCCAAGTGAGGGTAATTTCAAGGTTATGCATTATTAAATCATATCTGCATCGTGATAATGTTGAAAATATTAACTGAAATGTTTTGTTTTTCTCAGGTGCCGATGATGTGAAGTTGCCTGATGCCTTGTATCACTGCAAGTAAGTTACCAGGACTGAATGTATGAAACGAATGAATGACAAATGGTTTAAAAACTAATATGTTTTAAACTTGTGCTTGATTATTTAAGTTGTACTGGCTAAAGTTTTTACCAAGGGTAATTTTTTTATATATATCGCACATTTGTCAAATTGTCATTCACAAATTCCTTCTTTTTTGGGGAACGGAGATAGAGATATAGGTTTATATTATTCATTTATTGCTTCTCGAAGTAAACCCCGCTGGAGCCATTCAGATGCCGTAATATAATCTTGAATTAGTTATATAATTATGTGTACCTAACTATTATCTTGATGATACACTCCTGTCGATAAGCTCTCCGTTTTGTTAAAGACCCTAACATTACTTACATCCATACCACCTAATGACACCCGATGCTCCTCCATGAGAAGATTAACAACTTCCAGATGCTGTTTTATTGACGCGCTGTCGTCTTTTGAACGATAATTGCCTCAGTTTTACCTCCCTTATTCCAAGTCTCGGTTTGTCCCTCGCACTCACCGAAATCAGTAAGATTTTTTCCAACTAGCTATGCACATTTCGTCTATGTGTCATTTTGTTTAAAATGTCTGCACATTTTTTGCGCTTGTGTGAGACATTTTGACCCAGTTCGGTCCGGCAGAAAAACGGATTATAGTGCTTCGTCTGGTCTATGCTCGTACTGCAGGTAAGAGAGTGTGTCGCTTTTTGGAGTTATGACCCATATATTTATCTTAGTGCGATACGCGGTGCATCTTTAGGTTAAATTTCCTGCTTGACTTTTGACCTTTGCTGGCTTTTGTCAAGGTTGAGTATGCATTGATACTGGCAGTGAAAAGGATAAAGCAATAGGAAGATTTGAGCATTGAAATTTGTATGAGGAATATGGGAGATATGGAATTTTTCTGCGCACGTGCCGAAGTAATAACATCGTACAATGTTTTTTTTTTCATATTCAAAGTTTGCTGCTCGTGCTCCCGAGTAACATTTGGACATCGAGCATTGTTCTTGCATGTTGATGAGATAAATAGGAAAGTTTCTGGGCATGTTTAGTGTAAACTGTAAGACATCGGCTGTTTTTATGTCCGTGTTTGGGAGTCTTAAGGTTTAACTCGAGTCTGCTAGAGAAGAAGTCAACGTTGCGTTGAACAGGAGTCAACGACGCGCGTCTGTCCCGAGACGCCTCGCCAGAATACTGATTACTTCGCTGGCCGCTGTTCCTTCTACCAACCTGATATTGCTGACGACTTTTCTGGTGTTTTTGTGGCTCCGTTGTAGTTATTATTGTATTGTGTTCCAGGTGTTGATGTTATAATCACCGTCGCATGTTTAGGTATTTCTGTTGTCATTTTTGTGACAGCCAAATTTTATTTTACATGCTGCTCTTTTCCTTTTGGGCTGTTGAATTTATCAGCCTTCGTTAATGTGATCATTGATCAAACTGTAGCGGATTCTGTCGTTATCTGTGTTACCCGAGGTCCAACACACATGCCAACATCGAGCTCAAAATAGAAATAGAATTCAGTAGCGACGGAGTTTTAACTTCGACGTGCCATCCAGTCTGATTTTTGAAACTTCGTCTCATTTGGGCTCTTGTTTGTTGGCTGACGAAATAGTGCGACGAAGAGTCCTTTATTCCTGCGACGCACACGACACAATTTCCTAATGTGAGCGCGATGCCAACGAGCTGTTGACCTGGGATTGAGCGATAAAGGAGATACTTTCGTAAATTTTTGCCTCTCCCTTTGGGAAATTTTGATTTCTTGACAATTATTTACCTATCCTGGGACAATATGAAATATACTGAGGACAATATTGAGTAGAACAATATTAAATAAACACTCGATCTTAATTCTAGAGTCTAAACGGTCATCCAGAAGCTCTGATGTCAAGAACACATAAGATTCGATAAATCGATTTTCCACCCACATGAACAACGCCTCTGAAGCCGTCATTGGTTCGGACGGCAAGACAGACCGGACCGACAACACGCGGTCATCGCACACGGCTAAATGCTTGCTAATTCTCGTTGCTTGATTGCCCGTGTTAGACTGTGGAGCTGTCACTCGTTCACTACCGCTGACGGCAGATGGGTGGGAGTTATTGTCCTGCCTCCGTGGTGCAAACGCCGTGTAATTGCCTTGGCGCAAACGCCGTGTATGACAGGGCGTGTCGTGCTCAAACTGACAGCCTGAAATACAAATCTTCGGCGTGTGGTATCATTTTGTTGTCAATGAGGATTGAATAACATAATACGGATGGATCGTGGTATAATTTTGTTGTAAATGAGGATTGAATAACATAGTCTGGATCGTGGTATGATTTTGTTGTCATTGGGGATAGAATAACATCCGCATTAATGTTGCTAACGACTGCATTATTAATAAGATTACAAGCCTTACTGGCTGCAGGACGCGTGCTTTAGATATGATGGTGACTAAAACATGCCATTATTTATTTGTCATTGCTTCAAACTCTGCCAAAATACGAACTTATAGCTTTTGTTGCTACTCCTGTTAGTGCTGTTGTTCCTCTTAATTCTGTTTCTGTTCCTACTGCTGTTAATGCTGGCGATATCACTGCTGCTACTGTTCGTGTTTTTATGTTGTTGCTGCTGTTTCTGTTCCAGTTACTGATTTTTGCTTCTGCTATTGCTGTTATTGTTCCTGCTGTTCCTGTTACAGCAGCAGCTGTTCCTGCTGCTGCAGCAGCTGTTCCTGCTACTGCAGCTGCTCTTCCTGCTGCTGCAGCAGCTGTTCCNTGCCGGGTCCTTACGGCGCCCTTACTGCCGGGTCCTTACGGCGCCCTTACTGCCGGGTCCTTACGGCGCTCTTACTGCTGGGTCCTTACGGCGCCCTTACTGCCGGGTCCTTACGGCGCCCTTACTGCTGGGTCCTCACGGCGCCCTTACTGCTGGGTCTTTACGGCGCCCTTTTTGCTGGATCCTTACGGCGCCCTTATACTGCCGGATAGTTACGGCGCCCTTACTGCTGCGGTCCTTACGGCGCCCTTACTGCCGGGTCCTTACGGCGCCATTACTGCCGGGCCCTTTCGGCGCCCTTACTGCCGGGTCCTTGCGGCGCCCTTACTGCTGGGTCCTTACGGCACCCTTACTGCCGGGTTCTTACGGCGCCCTTACTGCCGGGTCCTTACGGCGCCCTTACTGCTGGATCCTTACGGCGCCCTTACTGCTGGGTCCTTACGGCGCCCATTCGTCTGGGCAATTACTGCGTCACGACTACTGGGCCCTTACGGTGCCCATATTTTATTGAACCGATGATGTGATGGGCACTTTTTCAAAGAACACCGTTCCGTTAGTGTTGTCTGTGCATCAGTTCATGCAGTATTGCCGTTCCATAAAATGTTTCCTCTTGAATTGTGATCATTATGAGAATCTTGGCAATGTACATATTGCCGCGCTACAGGAACCTCGGCGCGCGCACTTTCATTTCATTTCGTGTGTAGAGAGCGGGGCAAGTTCTGTGCGACCTTCCTTGTTAGGCCTGCCTTGCTTCACCAGCGCTGCTTGCCCCATGTTCAACACACACACACTGCACCTGCGTGGAATGTTACGAGAGTATATCGATTTAATGTGGAATATACAAAGCGTGTCTTGATTTCTGGGGGAATATATCCAGTGTATCTGGATTACTGACAGAATATACCCTGTTTATATCGCCTTGTGTAGACAAGTTTTAGTTAGTCACGAAGCCTGCCCGATGTTGAGCACACCCGCCAAACCTGCATGGAATATACACAGCGTTTCTTGCTTTGCGTACAGACATTTTAGTTGGTCATGCAGCATTTTCTTCAGGGTGATTCGCGGAAATTTCTTGTTTTTGTTTCGCGCCAAGCATCCAAATGTTGTAGGAAAAGGGCAGGGGTATTTCATATGAAAGGCACAGTCATGAAGTTTTGTGTCCCGCCTAGTCAGTTGCCACTATACATTGGATAAGTGAGCAGCGTGCGTTTGCTGTCGATGAATACTTTCCTAATGGCCGTTTTCAAGAGCGCCTCATCTTTGACAGGTGACCTTCTTTGACCGGCCCGATCCCCCGAATTGGTTCCATGTGATTTGTTTATGCAGTTAACTTAAATCAATTGGTTACAATGACTGTCCAAGGACCCTACCTCATTTTAAGAACAAAATAGACCAAGCCATCTCCAACATACCCGGCAATATGCTTCAACGAGGTGAACGGAGCTTCAAGAATCAACAACTGAATACATTGACAATGAGGGCCGTTATTTGAGTGATGTCACCTTTGAAACTAAGGGACACAAAAATTCAGGCAATGTCCGTTTCAATAAAATTTATATTGTTATGATATCTTTACTAGTTCTTTTTTACTGATCTTGCAAATCAGGAAGTTTCTGAGAATCGCCCTGTATGCTGAACGCACACGTTTTACCTGGATGGAATATGGGGATACTAAGCAAATCTCTATTCCTCGCCCTGTGTGCAGAAACTGACGTAATTGGTAATGCAATTTCCTTACAGCTATTGAATAAATTATTTTGTTCAAGAATTATCACCACAAACAGCATACCACAAATTGAAGTTTTATTCATGTATAAATACTTCGACCAATCGAGAAGGGAGAACCACTTCGAAGCACGTAGTTCATCAAAGCTAACCTTTCTTTATCATTCTGGATTAGTAAAAAACGCTACTGTCTTATATAGTCAGTTTTCTAATAAAAATATGGTAACTACGATCTATCTTAGATCCAAGTTGTCAGTTTTAGTAAAGATGTAGTAAATAGAGCCTTTCTAAGATCCAAGTATAGCTTCGTTTTTCATTGTGTATTTAAGGAAGTGTGAATGATCCCAGGCTGTGCAATTGAGTAGCTGAGCTTTTTTTTAATCGCGATCTTGCGAGTTGATTGGTCGAGGCAACTAACCACATCTGCTAAACCCAGACTAGTGCTAGCAAATGAGTTATTATTACAATTGGCATCTGTTACTTTTCACTTAATTGAGCGGGTAATAATTTTACTTGATAATTGATCGATCAAGTTTTCCCATGGCTAAGTTGAATGCAACGATTAACATGCCAGGATTTTTTATTTCTGAATGATTGGTTTGAGATTGATTTAGCTTGTACAAAGGTTTTGGAAAGCTAATAAATTTTAAGTTTTCATATGAGCGGATTTGTTACTTTTTCCACATTCTGCATGAATTGGTTCATAACTGGAATCTCATGGAAGCACTATACTGTAATTTGTAGGGATTCTCAAATTTCCATTAACCTCGATGGCTATCAATCATCACCATCACTTATTTGGACTATGACGGCTCCACGCTAAATGAAAGTCGGTAATTCGTAAAGTTTGTTTAGACTGGCAATAGCATCAGCGGGATTGCCAATGGCTTGTGTCATGCCTACAATCCTGTTTGCTTCGCCGATGTCACGTTCCGATCTATAGCTCTTTATCCTGCCGACTCCTTGTGTCGACTTTTGCACACGCACACATCAGCTGTGCTTCTTATGAACCTAGAGACCGTATTTGATCTTATTAAGTGAGCCTCGTATACAAATATACTCTTGAAATGTGACCCCAGTCAAAACCTCTTAGAACAACCTAGGGGTATAGAAAGAGCTCAAAAATTGTGTGAGTAGCGCAGTGCGAACAATACGATGTAAATAAAAACATTAGCTGCAAATAGTAACAAACAAAAAGCTTCTTCATAATTTGGGTCGCTCTTTTGAGTTGTACTAAAAATCACCAGTAAATAAATTCGATGCCAGAATTAACTTCAAGACCACGGCCTGAAATTGTATTTTAAGCTCATGTACTAATGATAAACATGATCAATGAACTTGCGCATACAGTTCTTTGTTTTGGTATTGTCATTTGCTGCGTATTCTGGCATCAGCGTGTAGTGTCACGTTAATCAGTAATACTAATAAATCAATTAGTAAAGTAAAATGCACTGTCAGGTTTCAAAACGGAAAATAAATGAAAAAGACATGAAATTAACGCTAGTAAACGGCCTATATATTTACTATTTCACGAGAAAAGAAGCTGAAAGCAGCATTCAGAAAGTTGTTTACTGTTCTTTTCCCTTCTTTGGACGTGCATCTGAGAATATGTCAAAAGAATTAAAAGTTTTATTTGCTAAATATCTTCCGGATGTAAATCTTCATGTGTTGCTGGCTAACAATTTTAGAATCGGCTCGTTTTTCAGGTATAAGGATACCCTACCTGTTCTTATGCGATCGTCACTAGTTCACAGATATAGTTGTGCGCAGTGCGCATCAGCGTACGTCGGTATGTCGTCACGCAATTTCTTTACTAGGCTAGCTGAGCATAAGGGCAGGACTTATAGAACGAGGAACCTACTTGCACATCCACCTCATTCTGCTGTACGTGTTCATGCCGAGCAGTGCAACACCTCTGTATCTGATAGTGATTTCAAAATTCTAGCTTCCGCATCTGGTGTTAGTGATCTACGAATTTTAGAATCCCTGTATATATAATATATTCAAACAGAAGCCTAGTCTGAATGCCGCTTTTAGCTCTTTTCCTCTTGAAATAATAAATTGATAGGCCGTTTACTAGCGTTAATTTTAGACAGTGCATTTTACTTTACTAATTGATTTATTTGTTACGGTAATCAGTAAAAATCGTAAATCTAAATTGTAGATCTTCGAAGGGGAAGCGCAGCAGGCGTTGAAATGACGCAGTTTAAGCTAAATAAACTTGAAACCGTCGCTACTGAAAACGTCATCTGCCTGAAGGTTTGGCTGTACGATGTCAAGCGAAGGAGAGACCTTATTGGGCTAAAGACGACGAGGTCACGACCACGCAGACTTTTGTGTACCGCGTACCTTTCTTGCATCAAGTACAGCTGCTACAGCGCGCTACTGTTACAGCTTCTCGCGTGCAGCGCTAGATTGCAGAACTATAGCTGCTACAGCGCGCTACTGTTACAGCTTCTCGTGTGCAGCGCTAGATTGCAGAACTATAGCTGCTACAGCGCGCTACTGTTACAGCTTCTCGTGTGCAGCGCTAGATTGCAGAACTATAGCTGCTACAGCGCGCTACTGTTACAGCTTCTCGTGTGCAGCGCTAGATTGCAGAACTATAGCTGCTACAGCGCGCTACTGTTACAGCTTCTCGTGTGCAGCGCTAGATTGCAGANGCTGCAGTGCTACATAGCAGAACTGTAGCTGCTGCAGTGCTACGTAGCAGAACTGTATCTGCTGCAGTGCTACGTAGCAGAACTGTAGCTGCTGCAGTGCTACATAGCACTGTAGCTGCTACAGTTGCCACCACATACTACGCAGTTGAGCGTCGTCACCCCCCAAGCTGCAGTGCTCGCCTGGTCCTCATAACACGTCTCCTCCCTTTAGCTCGGGGCCTCCGCATGCCTTCTTATTGAGCCCTGTTGTGCCAGCCGGCTGTACTCTGCACTACCTTATTATATAGTCAAATGGGGTAAGACAGGATCGCAGCCTTCATGGGGTAAGAAAGGACCAACCCATGGCGTGCATTCTAATTGCACTGTATTCAATTTGACAAAAGAATATGTTAGTACAATCATTGCCTGTCATTTCTGTGTTTGTGGCAACCCTCTTCTGCTAATAATGAATTTCTGGCTAATTTTTAAAGAAAACCTATGTAAAGATGGGTAACAAAATAGTTAACCCTGTTTGGGAAATAAGCTCTGTCTAATGACAAAAAATTTTTTGGCCAAGTTTGTGGATGTAGGCAGATAACCTCAAGTAATAAGCAACTTTTTAGACATACTAGACATTCCTACCTGCTACCATCACTGCCTGACATGTATTCCAAAATGGGGTAAAAAAGGACCAGACATGGGGTAAGACGGGACCGCTAAATGATCCTGTTTTACCACACAAATGGTCCTGTCTTACCCCACAAATGGTCCTCTATTACCCTACAGTTTATCAAAAATAGTTTTTAAATGAATATATTATTGTATAGTATATGGAGTATTTTGGTCAAAATTTTTATCGTTTGCTCAAACTTCCTTATAACTTGTTAGCTTTTTTAATTAGAGAAATTTAGTGCACTATTTTAAATTGCATCAAAGGGATATAGAAAATAGGGATGTCTATTCCCATTAGTGAGCTGCAGAACTATGTGCAAGATTGGCTGGGGGAAAAACCACTGTGTGAAACATGAAAAATAGGTAATTATGATCACAACTCTGTGAGAGGGCATGAGCTATATTTGAAGAAGTGCACCACAAATGCAGTTAGCAAGAAAACACATGACATCCGACACTTTTTACCTATTACTGACATCTGACACTTTATTTTTATTACCAATTTGATAAATTTTTCTGATAATGACACTAATGAAATATACATGAAGCATTTAGCAGTGCTCTACAATGAACCAAAGCCAACCCACTATTACTATGCTTAACAAAGTTTTCTCGTGAAAAAACCCCAATGTGACTGATATTAGAGTTGACTTCCCACAACATAAAACAGTAACAAGTGATTGTTTAATCGAATAATGTGTTTCTAGATGTACAATATTGAATATCAGGTTTGTACTTTTATTAAAAACCTTGTAACATAAGAATTACCTGTTGGTCCTTTCTTACCCCAGCCTGGTCCCATCTTACCCCAATGGGGTAAGATGGGACCGGCTCACTTTTTTAAATCTGTACAGAAAACTATGTTAGATGCAAAACGTCTGAGTTGTAGCTTAGAAGCCCATTGCATAACTACACCTTGTGATAGGTTTAGGGTTTTTAGTTATTCATGGTATAGATGCTACAGGCTTGTTAGTGATTTCGGTCCTGTCTTACCCCATCTGACTATACTGCTATTGTATTATCGTTATTATCTTGCTATTGTCATTTTCCTATTATTGTTGCCTTCTCTTAGATTACAAAAGATTATTTTCTTATCGTTAATCACGACAAAATGTTTGTTCAAGCACTGATTCTAAATTTTTTGATCTTGACTGATTCATTATCTTTTGATTGCTTCATATACACAACTACTGGTATACATAATGCTGGTTGGTAATATTTAATGCCGCATTCTTGTGGGCATTATTCAGTCTATTGCACATCTCTCTTCGGAGAAGATTGTGTTTTGTTTTATGAAGTATGTAATATGAATTTATCTACCTTTCTGAAGTTCGGCGCTATACTAAATTATTCATCAAGTGTAACCACTTTCCGACATTCTGTATGTTTGCCAGGTATGTTCTAAATTGCTGTTATGGAAAAATTAATTTTTATTACGATTTCTAATTTGCAAAATATCTGGATTTCAGTAATTATTTACTGGGAGTTATTATTTTATATTAACATCTCTTGACGGGCTTAGTCGTTTCGACCATTTTGTTGCATTGTCAAAGAAAATAAATTTAAGCCTAACTTTGTTTCATTTGAAGTCCACTCTTAATTAATGGCATTCTGTTGGCGATAAATACGGTCTCTCTTGGCGGCCGCGATATGCCGCTGCGATAACGTCTGCGATAAGTGCCGGCTGCGTGGATAGCGACGTCGTTTCTGTTTATTTTAGGCAATTAAGTAGCGTGGGAAGAGTATCGTCGTAACATTTATGCTTTTTTATCCTATTATTTGCGTGCTGAAGTGGAAAGTTCGACCTTTTTTGGACGTTGTGTGAAATATCGAGGTTTATGTGCGGTTATATTTCTTTATGTTGCGCAAGATGAAAGAGTGTGAGGAATGTATTTGTTTTCCCGTATTCCATCGGATCTTTATTTGCTGTTATGGAAGTAGAGTTGTAATGTTGAAATAAGTCCGTTTTTTCTCTCAAGACCTTTGTTTAACTTACAGCGTACCAGTGCATATTTTATTTTATTTGATAAAATTGTATTTCCTTTGTGATAGAAATTTCTGGACACTGCACGGTAAATATTTGGCTTTCTTTGTAAGGTATTTTTTGGAAACCGCAAGGCAATTGACTCAATAAATGCTTGAAAAATATTCTGCAAAATTTTACGCAATGTATTTCCGATGTTAGAAGTGTCATTTTTTGTGCAGTCAATCTTCATATGGTTGCGGCTCTAATAATCGACTTAAAATTATATTGATCATGCTGCACGAAACATATTTTTTACTCTTCGCTTCGTTGCGTTATTCGTGAGAAGGTTCCGTTCTTTTGCACGCGTGATGAATGCGTCGGCAGGATACGCTTCCAAAGGAACGCATATACGCCTGAGAGCGTGGGAGACGAGCGACGCATTCTTAGCATTGCTCGCATTGCGTCACTGTCTGCCTCGTGCGTTGCTCGTAATTGCGTATAGGTGTGAAGGAAACTCTCGTAGTGGTTCTTTCCAATGCTGCTCGTACTGTCTCGTCTCATTTGCTCGTGCTGATAACTAAGTAGACGGGTGAATTTGCTCTTGGAAACAAAAACGTTGACTACTGCTCATTTTCTGTGTTATTTGTAGGAGCTATCAACTGATCGAGTAGACGTGGTGAAGTTGCTCTTAAAAACAAAAGCGCTCACTGCTGCTCATTTTTTGTGTTGTTTGTTGGTGCTATTTACTGAGTAGATATAGCGTTTACACAAAGCGTTTACTGCTGCTCATTTTTGTATTGTTTGTAGGTGCTAGTAACTAAACAGATGCTATGAATCTGCTCTCAAAACTAAAAGCGTTTAATACTGCAATTCTTTACCTTATTTGTAGGTGCTTATAACTGAGTAGACGTGGTGCCGGTGCTCTTAGGAAGGAATACCACCTCTACAATTTTTTTCACTCGTTAGCAACCGTGCAATGTTTCAGGTACGATGCCTGCTGCATTCAAAAGATTGTCCGTGCTCAAACGTAAGCGAAAAAGCTGTATTCACAAAGCATTTATGGCATGTTTAATACTGCACACTTGGTGCATTTACAGCTATTCTTCAACACGCTTCGATTTCTCTTTTCTGCAAGTTTCTCTTAATTGTGGAGGCGTGAAGAAGACGCTGGGAAAATTCACATTAGCTTCACCGCTGCTGCTGCTGCCGCTGAAATCTTTTGTTCCTGATTTTGTACGCTACTCGCTCCTTCGCTCGTATGGAAGCTGATGGACTATTGTGCACAGAATCCCCGATGTGATCTTGACTGCTATCCATGTTGATACTTCGATGGTACAGTAATTCGATGGCTCAAGTTTTCCAAGCGTGAGTAAATTTTGTGACAAGTTTTCTCAATTCATCATTAGCGTTTCGTTTTTTATGATTAGAATTAGTTCGATGGTTCAAGTTTTCCAAGCGTTAGTTAACTTTGACACTTTTCCTCAATTTATAACTAACTTTTTTATTCGAATTAAAAGTTGAGTAATGGAGGGTGGCCCATAAGGCAATAACTGGCCCGAGTTTATCTAATATTTTTTTCTTATTGTTGCATGTTTATTGTTCAACCTTTGAAGATCTCTAGCAATCCACGAATAAAATAAATCTGGGCTCAAATAATTGACCAAAAATTTGACAATGAGAATAATGTAATGAGTACGATATTGTGCGCGTGCAAAGCGCGCTAAACTACTTACCATGCATGTACTTAAATTTGACCTATCATTGTTAAACCATCTTAGCACCTCACCATGCAAGTAAGCAAACTCAACCTACCATTGGTAAGCCTCCAGAAAAACTGGAAGTTGTCGTAAAAAATTCAAAGGATCCGGTCCTATAGATCTCGTGAACTCGACGCCGACTTGTTGCATCCATGTTCCACCACCACGACCGTTCACCCAACTTTCCGTATTCCGCCAAAAATAAATAATAAAGTTTATTATTTTTATTTCTTGCTCTACTCGTAGGCAAAACAACCAATCTTGCGCAGTTTTGAGACTTCGATTGTTCTATTTCATCCGATGATTCGGTAAGGTTCGCGAGAAACTCGTTACCATATTTTGATTCACTTCTATTCAGACTTGTTTGTTATTGATTATATTGATTAGGTTTGAGCACGGACAGTCTTAACAAATTAACAAATTCCGTCACTGGTGGAGACATGATAGCTTCTTGAATATTTAACGATGCAGAAATCGTCTAAAACTTCGATAAACTTCTTCAATCTATCGGCTCATGGTCCTTACAAGTCATAATTTATATACGTACCTGATTATTTAAAGAATTTACCCGCACAATACCAACTAGTACGATAGTTTAGCTATACCATCTAGTATGATATCGGTGCCATAACAACTAGAAGCAGGTCGTGACTGAGAATTCTGAACATAGTTCTTTGTTTTCTAGCTGCTGATAAAATTATTATAAATAAAAAAAATATTAAAAATTATAATCGTTATATTATTATACATAAAGATAAATATGCCGTGACACTGATTCAAACGATTTGTTAATTTAGCCTCCTCAACAAATAAATTTTTATAATATCTTGAATAAGCCTAAGAAAATGCTCGTTTGATTATCATATGAAAATACTGCACAACACGTGACTATATTTGTGTGTTTGCTGAGCATGTTAAATTTGAGCAAAATCGAGAATTACAGCCTCAATTCTCCGAGGTATTGATTCATACAAATGGTGAATCTTTTCCGAAAGAATTTTAACCCATTCTTCAGTTAAAACTCCCTCCAGCTCCTTCAATGAAGATGGCGGCGGGAATCGACTTCTGATTTACATTTCTAAAATCGACCAGAAATGCTCGATAATATTCAGGTCTGGTGATTGTGGTGGCTAAATGAGATGCTCAACTTCATTAAAATGTTCCTCGAGCCATTTTTTAACAATTCCATCTGCAGGGATCGGGGCATTGTTATATTGGAAAATGGCGATCTACTCCGGAAACAGTGCTTGAAGCATTGGATGAACTTGGTCCCCCAAAATTCCTAAATAGTCACTACCGTTTATTCTTCCATGAAGAGAAATCATTGTTCCGTCGGATTTTCAAGAAGTAGCACCTCAGATCATCACAGATCCCCCGCCATGTTTTACGGTTGGGAGGAGGCAGTTGGGATTAAATAACTCTTTTGGCTGTCTCCAAACGTAAAATCAGCCAAAGGTTGGAGATAAGGTAAACGATGATTCGTTAAAGAAAATCACATTTTTCCACTACCCTTTAGTCCATTTTTCGAGGGACTAATTCTGGAGGTAGGTTTTTACATCACTCTGAATGCTTTGAAACATTTTTATGTGAAACGAATCTAATTAGAAAACTACGAGAGGTTTTCTAATTGCAGCTCTTCCATTGAATCCAGATCTGTGCAGCTCCCGGCGGACAGCCTTTATGGAAACTGGGTTCTGAAAGTGTCCATCGAGGTCTGCAGTAATTTCAACAGTCGCGATCGTTCGATTGTCCCTCAAAGTTCATTCAACGGTTTCTATCAGACAACTTCGATTTTCGGCCAGACTTGTGCTTTGCTGAGGACGTTTTTCCTTCTCTTTCAAAAGCAGTCATTATTTTTGAGACATTTGAAACATGTTCCAAAATCACGATATCAAAATGTCAGTCCCCATATTTTGTTCAACCCCTGTTCGCAGTTTTCACAACACTTGGAAAACATGTGTACATTTTGTCAAACGTTCCGAGGTCCAGTGGCGCCCGTTTTCTCTTGTTTGAACTTGCTTTACGATTTCGCCGTATCATCTTGTTGACTTGTCAAATGCACTTGAGCTGTGTCCTTGTTTGCTGTTGATCGTATGTCTACCATAAAGTGATGTCCTCATGTACGAACAGTTTTATTACCGAGCTCGTGCTAGTGTGCATAGCCATTGTTAACACACACCTACGCTTTCTGTCACACCTGTTGAGACTCCACCTCAGTTTGCTCACGAAACTGCCACTGGAAACTACAATGCATGTTGCTTTCAGATTACAAGATTTCTGGGCCTCATGGTTGTGAATGAATTAATCGATAAATTATTGACCACGAATCAACTCTTTAAACACTCATATTAGTAATACATTTAATTTTCATTTCTGGTCACATCATCACTTCTTGCTGGATTTCGGTAAGTGGATTAGGTATCTAATTATTCGATTCATTTTCTGTGCAAAATGGGTACATATATTTTTTTAATCTCGTAGACAAGACCGAGTCGAATCTTCAAAAATTAAGTGAAACCAGAATTTTAGTATCAAATACATTGGAATTGTGTGCCCCGCTAAGGTCAAAGTAAATGCACTTGATAACAATTAGGAAGCTTTTCTGAAGCGCTGTGTCTACATAAACTTCCTTGAAAAGTAGAGGCAATGATCAAGTTAGGGCGTAACTCGGTTAGCACCTTGCATGTGACAGGCTTTATGCAGGCTTTCCTAACATGCACACGTTAGTGCACACATGTCACTTCTTTCCCTTGTTTTGTGGCCCACGCGTCTCACACCTTCTAGCCCACGATCACACTTAGCTCGTGAGCTCGTATTTATTGTGTTATTCTGCCCGCTGTTAATGAAGTTCAAGATCCAATGAAGGCATTTAATGTTCTTATTCTGAGTTTCGTAGTTGGTTCCGAGATGTGGTACATCTTTTCTCACTCAGGTTTTGATGTTGCCACACGTTGCCTTCATTCTCTTGTAGGTGTGTTGATAAATTTGATGATGAAAATACAGAAAATGTGGCGAAAGTCTAAAGATTTATTTTGCTGATGTGATGCGTTTGAGCGACCCCTGTGTGAAATAAAGGAGGTTTAGTGAATCGTGTGCTGGTATGAGAGAAGGTTGAGAGCAGTTTTTATTTCGCCCCCTTATGATGTTTTCCTTCGTGTTCCGTGGTTATTGCATAAGATTGCAACCTCAAGTATGGCAAGTCATTTGCTGAAATGGTTGAGCCCCTGCTTGCTTTACTCGTTGAAGGATTTTTTAAAGGTTCAATGCCTGAAGTAATCTAGAAGACTACTTTCTCCCATCGCTCATCAGAGTATGGATGAGATTTTGAGCCGCTAGCTATGAGGGCATTGTTCCCGAACGATTCCTGCTGGGACTGAAGTCTTATTTGGGCTCATCTGTTTGGCGGGTTTGGTTTTTATTCACCACTCAATTCAGTCACTTCCTGAGCGTTGAATAGGACGCATAGGAAATGAAGTTTTGGCTCTACACTTCTGACCAGAGAGTTTAACAAATCTCACCCCATGTAACTATTTCTTATGGGTTTACGTTAAGGAAGCTGTTTGCGTCCTGCCTCTACCAGCTACTCTTTTACGTCCCGCTCTGCAACTCTGTTTACGTCCCGTCTCTACCAGCAACTCTGTTTACGTCCCGCCTCTACCAGCTACTCTGGTTGATCTGAAGAACCGTATCACTGCTACGGTGCACTCAGTAACAGAAGATATGCTTTATCGCGTGTGGGACGAGTTTGGCTCCCGTTTAGATGTTTGCCGTGCATCACATTGAAAATTTATAAAAATTTAAAAATAAGAAACCTTTTTCTCTGCATAGGTTTATAAATTATTCATTTTGAATTTATAGCTAAATAAATTCGAATTTATTAAATTGGGTTCATCATTTAGAATAACCCTGTACATATTCTTGTACATGTATGTAGTAGGTATATACATGTATCCTTCATATATTCTTGTACATGTGTGTAGTATATACATGTATCGTTTATATATTCTTGTATATGTATATGTATTGCTCATGTATTCATGTACATTTAAATTACATGTATTCATGTACATTCACATTACATGTATTAATGTACATTCACATTACATGTATTAATGTACATTTACATTACATGTATTCATGTACATTTACATTACATGTATTCATGTACATTTACATTTCATGTATTCATGTACATTTATATTACATGTATTCATGTACATTTACATTTCATGTATTCTCGAACCTGTACATGTATTTTTCATGGATTCTTGTACATGTACATTTCATGTATTCTTGTATATTGTATTGTACATGTTTTCTTGTACATGTACAAATATTTTTCATGTATTCATGTACATTTACATTTCATGTATTCTTGTGTATTGTACATATTTTCTTGGTCCTCTTTTCCATATGGAGGACTACGTCGGATGAAGGCGTCGTCGTTCGCCTGCACGTATTGGGGAGCGGTGGTGCCGGCGCTCCTTAGTTGTATGGGTGTTGGTGCTGCGGCGTAGCAAGCATCAACTTATCACCGAGACATCATGTTCAAAATTTGGACAAGTCTTGGGCTTGTGATGCTCTGTGACTAAATTATACGAATTATGGCAGGTTATGGCCCTGTTATAAACCTGGCAACTCGAGTGTTTTTGAAACTTATTTACGCCGTAATTTTTAGAGCTGAAAAAATTTTTCTATCGCACAATGCAGATTTTCTATCGTAGAATACAATGCAATATCGTATCGTACTATGCAGATTTTAAAGCTGCAATATGTCGGTGTTCATAAAATAATGCAAGTAGTTGAACATTCAAGATGTTCATTATCTTGTTGGATATTCAAGATGTTCTCTATCTTGATGAACATTCAAGATGTTCAACATGAAATGACTTCATTGTAAATTCGCATTCATGTCTGGCTCACAGCAGAGCTAATCCTCGTCAAACTCACTGAAATAATTACCTATGCAAAGCCCACTAATCTGCTTGGAATATTAGGCGTGTGCAATCATTCCTACATTTCCGCTAATTATTCAGCAATTTGAAGCACCTGAGGTAGACGCATCCGCCCGTTGCTGTCTCGACGACCGCGTTACTGCGACCCGCCCTCTGCAGTGCCCCTTTCTCCGCGACATCTTTCAGTTCATCTTTAGTTCAGTTTAATTATTATATTGTTATAATATAATAATTATAATTAACCATTATAATAATAGTTATGTTTAGTAATTTAGTTTCCGTCAAAACATTTATCTAAGGATTAGTACTGAAGGCATTTGAATTGAAGGCAAAATCTTGAGAGTCGGTTAGTTTGTTGCGATTCTCCTCGGAACTTTCTTATTTTAAGTGGTTATACCTATGCATTTTAGTGTATCGTTAGTGTATCCTTTAGTATAGTTTGAAAAAGTGTCTAAACTGCCTTACTGCGTTTTCAGCCAAAAAATTGAGTTAAAACGCAAATCCTACATAAGAAATACAGTGAACTGCCGCTAATTAGTATCTTTCAACGATCCCAGAATCATGACTGCAGAACTTTCCTCACTATCGGAATAACAACGAGTTTTGTCCCTTTCTTAATGCACATTTCTATCAAAATCTCATCAAATTTTACTTTGAAAATCGTAAATTCAATGTTGATCTATTTAGCTTCCATTTTGATCTACATTAAACTCCAATTCATTTGCATAATTCTCGCCTGAAGATCAACGGCTACCGCATTATTAATACCGATGTCACTACAGCGATTTGATGTAATTTAAAGAGGCCGTTTTTTGTCGCGTTTGCGGTCACAATTATAAATGGACCCTCAACAGCTCTCTGGTCTCGAAGGCCTTAGGGATTTGCGACTGCAGTAATTTGTATCAAAGGCTCGAGGGACTTCAGTTTAAACCAGAATTTCTTCGGGGTTTCGTTCCTCGTGCGGTTGGGTGTCGAATCTGTAATTGATTGCAGGGATTCTGGATGCATGAGTTGAGATTAATTTTGCTTCTAGCAACGTCATCCCGTCATATACCTCAAGGCGTTTTATTGACAGCTTGCGGTACAACAAATCGTTCGCTGACGTCGATTATCAGTTAGTTTGTTAACGAATTTTTAATTTAAGATTACTTGGTTTGGGTATGACGTTCGGTCTTCATAAGGTAATGACTATTTTCTTACAGCAAAATTTTATAAAAACGTGTAATTTATTAAATAAAACACGAGCAATTCAAGAAAATTGTGGATGATGTATAATTCAAGGCATGAATTATTGCGCGTGAATCAGGATGTTTTAATGCCTATATGGGAATTATAAATCACGAGTCTTTACCGTGTATGAAATTTACGGCATTGGCACGCGCTAAACTTTCTCATGTGTCACCTTTTCTCCTGGAAATCCTTGACGTTAAATAAGTAGCTGCAGGCGGCCTATTGCGTGCTACTAGAAAATTAATAAACATCGACAATGATGTTTAATATGATAATTAGATGTGTTTATAACAAATATAGTCATTATTTTCACGAATATTGCATTTTTGACCTCTACTATGTACATTTTTTATTGGTGTGTAATACTGTGTATGCAATTTTCCACATTTTTTAAGTTGTTTTGTTTTTATTGTTTTATTTTCTTACAATTGAAAAACCAATAAAATGGATGGACAATTGACAGAAAATATATGCGCAAGACGAATTAATTATTTACAGTAGTCAACTATTGAACTTGGGTCCAAAAAATTAATGTCACCTGTTATGATTGTCTGTAAACAATTTTGTAATATACGTACTCTTTAATAATAATCTGTGAGCGTCATTCAGAAAATTTTATTCAGAACATACTATACAGATACCACATGAAAGTGATGAAACCATTACTGATGTTGGCTGTATTAGAAAGTATATATAAATATCTCGGAATACATAATCAGTGACTAATACATTTTGTGGACGCCGATTCATGACCACGATCCGTTTACAATTACTAAATATCCAAGGTATCCCGTGTGCTATTCCCGGACCTTTGTGGTCCGAATCTAGAATTATTCACGTACCAAGTATCACAAATAAGTTTCCAAGACTCCATCCCCATAGGTTGCCCCTTCACATTTATAACTCGGTACGTGACTGAGAAGCTAAGGCATTTATTATGATACGCACTTTATGTTTCCTTGGTCTACACATATAGTTCCTCACGAGCACGTACATTATTCTATGGCTCCGATAGCCCTGCGTTGTGATCGTGAATATTAAATTGGGCCAAGGCGGGAGGCGCTTGTAAGTCTTTGTCTCTTTGTGTGGAGCTCACAACCTTCAAAAGCGATCTCTATGGAGACCCCACTCTTTTCATGCTTTTTTTTTACTTCTTCATTTCTAGGTATTTTTCTACCCTGATTAACTTGCCTTGTGAAGATTTCGTAAAATTCGGGGAGAACGAGTATTTTCTTGGAGTTCACTGTTGGTTTTTCGGTGCTCACACATGAAGATTCATTCGCCTATATACAGGGTGATTCTCGGAAACTTCCTGATTTGAAAGCTCTATTAAAAAAGAAAGCTTAATTTCAGCCATTTTGGCAAAAAAAAAGGCGTCAATTATTTGCGTGCATCGAGCTGCAGTCACCGTTACTGCGCGTTCGTTTTCTTAAAAGAAATCAAGGCCAATTATACCGACTTTTGACACCGCATCCCACACAGTTACGCGCTCACAATGAAGTGGCCGCTATAATAGAGTTCACGCGAATTGTTATCACTGCTATAACGCATGTTTTTTGGATTGTTTTCACGCTTCCGGAAATGTGGAAGTGAACCTCACCACTAAAGAAAACGATTGCATAGTGAGGCAATTTCTCAAGGAGTGGTTGACATGCATTTCGTTGAGTAGCGATAATGGAACGGCTAGTAGAAAACTACGCATCGAAAGCAAACGCATGCCGCTCACTTGGCCAATGCATAGTGGCAACTGACTAGGCGGGATACAAAACTTCATGACCTTGCCTTTCTAATGAAATATACCCAACTCTTTTACAAAATTTTGCTGCTTGGCGGGAAATACAAAACAGGAAGTTACCGTGAATCACCCTGTATATACGCTGAAAAGCACTTGTCAGTATGTGAAGCATACACCATTCTTCATTGTCATTCAATTTCATTATTTTGAATTCAAGAAGTCACTAGCATGCCATTTTGCTCTTTTTGGTTTTCCCAATTTAAGATCAAATCAGGTTTCTTTCCTCAACATGATAGCCTTTTCAAAGCCTGATACGCTAAGTGCTATGGATGTGAGTGTTCGTCAATATACAAAAAGCTAATCGAATAACGGCATCAACAGCAGATAAAGTTATTTACAGGGTCCGGTTACGTGAAAGTATTTCTGATCCCTATTAATATGGTCTTGAATTTATAGTACATCCTGCAATTTTGTTCCACGTATGATCTACCTCTCATTTCAAAGTATAGTTCAGTTCTAAGCTAATTCCAATTCCTCCTTTGCTTAAGAACTATGGGGAAATGATACAGAAGTACACCAGGCGAATGAAAAACATAATTTCCAGGTCGACAGTGGCCATTGCCGACCACAATTTGCATTTTATGAGCCTTCTTAACAGCCTTCAGGTGGGAAAATTGTCGATGTTGTCTTGTTCACAGGATTAATCTTGAGCCTAGAACTAATGTATAGAAACTAATATAATTCGCGTGGCCTTATCCACATTTATTTCAACAATTTCTGAACACGTGTATCTCGATCCATATCTCGGCTAGTTTTAACCACAACCGCAGCCAGGCAAGGAGAACGCAACATTAAAAATCAGATTGGAATATTGGTTCGCCCTCGAGCGCACACATCAATCAAGTCCGTTTAATTTATGATTTCTGACATGAAACAATCCGATACCTTATTAGATTTTGGAATTGCGTGCACTAGAAGTTGCATTACGGCTTTTCTAAGATTGAATAAATAAGGTAATGTATTTTATCCTTCATAATTCTCATTGTTTCGACGATTTGTTGCGTAATTTTATAGTTTTTAAACGAAATGGCACATTTTTACGCATCGTCATTTGAAAACAAATCAACTTCAACAATTAATAACGCCATTTTCCCGTTTTGAGAATCCTCTCGTACAGATATTTAAAATTTCATTGATTTTCATCGTAATTAAATGCATTCTTGAATTTCAAAACCTTTTACGAGTGCTATCTGTTTAATTCACTCATTATTTTCCTTTCATGTTTTCTCTTCCCCTCGAGTTTCTATTATTCGTAAAATTTGGCTGCGTTTAGTGTGCACTCGTCGTCGCAATCTTTCCACCTTCAAGGTTTTTCCAAGCATTTTTTGTCTTACCAGAGTTTTTCCGAATATTTTTTTTGTTAACCTTTGACCCG
Organism: Hyalella azteca; assembly: GCF_000764305.2. Lineage (NCBI taxonomy): Eukaryota > Metazoa > Arthropoda > Malacostraca > Amphipoda > Hyalellidae > Hyalella > Hyalella azteca. The sequence goes on along the minus strand of NW_025943988.1, from coordinate 308,303 downwards.
GCGTTGCCATACATGGAGACATCAGGTTAAAACCGTCGCCTCCTCCCTAGCCGCCGGCTGTACCCGCTGCTCTTTACCCGCCCACACTCAATGCCTCGGATGAGCTTATTTTCTGCATCTATATAATTTTGATTATTATAATCAGTCTAATGATGCGATTCTCAACTTGTGTCGGTTGCTTTGCCAGAAATTCAACCGGATGGTTTGTTTTTATGCCAACCGACCGAGTTTTTGGAAATATCCACTATTAAACTTGTCGCTAATTTAGATTGTATTGCCTTATATTTGCCAGTTCTCTTTTATTTTATTGCTTCATTGTTTAAAACAATTACAGTAATTAAAGTGATACAGACGCGCGCAACCGAATAAATGGATGAAATTATTGAGTGATATATGCAAAGACATGGTCTATTATATCAAGTTTATATGATTGATAATTTACTCGTGCCATATTGTTGTTCAGTTAATCCATTTTTAAGGACCACTATAGTATCCATTTGTCGTTGCTTGCTTGCATTTTTATTGGAATAACATTCATATAGTACACTTATGCGAATATCTGTGATAGAAGCGTTAGCGCTCATTTTTTGCGTGCGTATAATATTGATGCATACCACTTGTAGCGAGGTCGGGATAATGAGGTCGCTTCTTGTTGACGATGTGCAATATCCGAGGATTTGCCAGCACTGCTACCGTAATGGGGGAGATTTTCTGTAGTACAGAAATCCTTCACCTATCGCGGGTGTAACTAGTGCCGCAATCCTTCACCTATCGAGGGTGTTGCTAGTACAGTAATCCTTCACCTATCACGGGTGTTAGTTCCAGAACTCGGCCGCGATAGGTGAATCCGCAACGAGGAATTCTTCGACTGATAGTGCTTGTATAAGTATACATATATTTTAATTATTTGGTAAGTTTTCTTTGTTTTTAGTATTTGCAAACCCTTGCCACACACTTAATTAATTACTCCCATTCGAGTTCAATGAACTGGTTAAATCTGTCGATCGACTTCTTCAGAAACCCGCGAACCTGCGAATATCCGCGAATGATTCTTCTTACCAATATTTCCTGAGAACCCACGATGAAAAGTTGAGCGCGATATAGTGAGGGATTACTGTAGACAGCAGTCACTTCATTGATTCATTGAACGACGGGCTACTGCTCGAGTGCTCTTGAAAAATAGTTTGATGTTGACAGACATGAGGCTGCCTTATTGCGAGATGCTGCCGGTAGTGGAGGTATGTTTATGCCTAACCAATTTGCGCGAGTGGCTCGTACAATATTTAATGTAATGGCTGTTTGTTTGTGAAATGGTGCTGCACTAATTATAAACAGATGGAACACGTGTTTTGTGTGGTACGCTTGAGATTTTTTTTTTTAACATAGTACGTAATGCAATTTCCAACACGGGATTTATATTTATTGTGATTAAGACGTCAATTCTACTTTTGGGAGAGATACAACCTGATCACGAACTCGTAGATTTTTCAAATTTAAATTATCTCTTGTGTTTGGCTGAACGTTACAAACAAATTGATTAGCAGTTACCCAAATTTTTATAATTTTGTGAGGTATTGCTATGCTTTGGCGGCTTTGCACTTAAGCTGAAGTTATTTTGTATGTTCATACTTAAATTTCGACTACCAAGTGGAACATCTGAAATCAATTGCATTAACGCACTTGTCTGTTAATAAATATTGAAAGGTTTCAGCGATGTAGCACTCTATATTTATGGTATCACATTGTGTGCTCAGTATGTTGGAGTATTCCTATAGGGGCTGTTATTCAAGTGTTGATAAAATATATTTTGCAAAAATGCAAAAGATTCCCTTCCCTAAAGGGCATGTTTGAATACTGAAATCTTCTTAGTTGAATGGCTCGGTATTGTGCTCCATTGAATTTTGCATGACATTTAAGTAAATCGTATCGTGAACCACAATCTGGAGTCCAAGCTCCAGACTCAGAGTGTAGCTCGCAATCAATACACTGGATGACCAGTTGGCGCGCGTATCTCTGTGAGGGAATTTGCCCCCAGCCTCTCAAAGGTTATCAGGCTGGTAAATAACATCACTGGTGTGCCATAAACACGAAGTATCTTTGTGCGTCCACTTCGTTTCTTTTGCACTCGTTCAATTCTCGTGGTACGCAACAGAAATTTCTACGGTGCTCGTTACACAAATTGTTTTGGGGCCCACTTGCAGGAATCTAGCGGAACGCTACAGAACTACATGTGTTAGCGGCAGAAATCTTCTCGGTGCACTCAAACAAATGCTTGTCGATTGTTACGCACATTTGCCGGACCGCGGTGCACAAAAAGCCCTAATAGGGTCCGATTCTTGTGAATAAAGAACCTTCCTAAACTCTGAATTTCTCGCTGCGATAAATGATGATCAGAGCTATAACAGCGGCATTGTGCGTGCATTTTCCATGCAAAGAAAAATTTTGGCTCATTTTTCTCATTTATCTGTGAATCGCTCGAAGTTATTGATCAATGTGTTATTGTTACTGGCATCTTTTGTCAATGTGTTTAAAAAATTTGCAGGTCAGTATACTGATCAAAAGTTGCTAGCTGATTTGATCATAAAAACACTAAATCAGCCGGCATTCGGGCGACCAACTGACGGAAATTGGGCGGCCAGGGAAATTCGGCCATTTTTTTATTGCGGAACACACTGCATAATGCGAATCTCTGTATCGTGTTAGATCGATTATAGTTTGCGTTTATTGTGCTGTGGAATTGCAATCGATTCCTACCTTGTTTTCGAAACACACAGAATTGAGTGGACTTCGCAGTCTTTAGGAGAATAATTTCTATATTTTATGTTCAATGAAGCATATTAGCTGATATGATAGATATCCCGACGAATTAATTGCATCAGCTCAAACTGAATCCCCTTTTTCTGCCGGCTTTATTTTACTTTATGGGTTTGCCTTGCCGATCTTGCCGTACTTTATTTTATCGAGCCTCTGCCGCCCTCTGTGAGGTGTTTCTCTGCGAGCCTCTGCCGCCCTCTGTGAGGTGTTTCTCTGCGAGCCTCTGCCGCCCTCTGTGAGGTGTTTCTCTGCGAATCTCTGCCGCCCTCTGTGAAGACGCGCTTGTTGGTGGACGTCTCTACTGCTAATCTTCTTGGTGAAGGTCGTCTCCGAATTTTGTACCTGTTTTCCAATACAAACAAGTTTAATTATTATGAATTGTTTTGGTAGTTGTAGTGTGAGTGTGATACGCGATCGACATCAGCAAGGTAACTCAGTATTCAAAGAAAATATCAAGATTTTGTTCAAGCAACGAAGCATTTTTCGCCTCTGGTGATGAAGGTCGTCTCCGAATTTTGTACTTGTTCTCCAATATCAACAAGTTAAATTATTATGAATTATTTTGGTAGTTGAGGCGTGAGGGTGATACGCCACTGACATCAGCAAGGCAACTCAGTACTCAGTGAAAAGATCAATATTTTGTTTAAGCAGCGAAGCATTTTTTTTGCCGCTGGGCAATCTCATCCGGTTGGGCCTATCAAAATGGCGTATTTCTGCTACGTCCGCACACAGCTCGTGCTGCGGGTAAGAATGTGGGTCACTATTTGGGTAATAGGACCCATACATTTTTCTGAGAGTAGTGTTTTTTGTGAGATTTTATGAAGTTACGGACCATTGAAGCCAATTGTCATGTACTTCTCCTAACTTGCACTCAGTTGTGGAATGCTTCAACTCAGTGACTGTGGCCCTACTATCAAAGTACACGTAACGGCCTGAGTAAATGTTGCGACTGAAGTATATATATATACATGTGGCGACCTATGTACATGTAGCGATACAAGTACATATAGCGGTCGGTTTCTCGTCTGCGATATGTAGGTTTTTAGCTTGAAAAGCCGAAGGTGATTGGCGGGCGGATTTACGAACTCTAAACTATTTATGAAAGTACGACCCAACATTACTAGCACGGCGCCAGCATGACGGCACGTGGATGTGTTGGTTCTCGGGACAGGTTCTCTCATGTGTAATGGATTCTACGGGCACCTCGATCGTGTGCGTGCCGAGCCTCTAAATGGCTATGAAGTTGAGAATTGTTCAATTAAAAGTATGTGTTAGTTGCGCATTAAGTATTTTCTGGGGTCATAATCATTTCTTACTCATTCCAGTGTGAAATGTTTCGTAGTGCACGAATTTGGCACTTCACTTTAGTCGAGAGAGAACTAGGTCAAAAATACACCTATCGCTTTCCAGTTTTTCCTTAATAACAGTTTTGTAAACATTTAATAAAATTTTATACTACACAAGTTACATGCCTTTCATTCTCGCGTGACATAGTTTACCTGTTAGCCCATTCCGGAGTACCTACCGAAATTTCAGTAATTGTAATAGCATCCCATACACATGTAATAGCTTCCCCTACGCATGTGTAATAGCATCCCAGCATAAATTTATGCTCGGCTATCGCAACGCAGCTTCTCTGTTGCAAGATCACTCGCTAGGTTATGGACAAACTTTGACAGGTTCATCTTAACTTGCTTTGAAGTTCGTCACTTGACCGACATTGCGACCACAGTCATCTCTACGTCCATTGAGACATCTGTTAACTTTACTACTGCAGCTTGGATAAATTAAAGGACGTTATGTCTTTCAGTTTGACGGAAAAATTATATTGGAACCTGTGATGAATGGTATTCGTTAGCTCATCACTCATCCAATATATCCGCATTCTACTTGATCTATCCGCAACGCGGAACCATTCACCAGTCCGTTGCTGGTCCTGCACATGCTATCCTGTCATGCGCTAAAACGTGTAACTATTCATCTGTCAATTGCTAGTGTTACGAATGCTATCCATTGAAACGTGGAACTTTTTCCCTGTAAATTGCTAGGCCCACGTATCCTAACATCCACTATAACGCGTTACCATTTCTCTGTCAGTTGCCAGTTCCACGGTATTCAAACATCCACTATAACGCGTTACCATTTCTCTGTCAGTTGCTAGTCCCATGTATCCAAACATCAACTATAACGCATTACCATTTCTCTGGCAGTTGCTAGTCCCATGTATCCAAACATCAACTATAACGCATTACCATTTCTCTGGCAGTTGCTAGTCCCACGTATCCTAACATCCACTATAACGCGTTACCATTTCTCTGTCAGTTGCTAGTCCCACGTATCCAAACATCCACTATAACGCGTTACCATTTCTCTGTCAGTTGCTAGTCCCACGTATGCCTGTGCCGGCCAGTCGCGGCTGTTATCAGCTCTCGCCCTCCCGAGGTGTGCGCACTTGAGACTGTGCGTCAAGTGGAACGTTTAGCTCGCCCGGGCTCTGGGTTGTGCGCTCAGCGAGCACAATGCTGGGTTTGTTGCTGCCACACCAACTGTCCCCTTGGGCAAGCTTTCCTTTGCATATTTTTTCGCTGTTATCACAACCTGTACGTATCCCATTTCTTGACATTCGTTGCCCTCTTTTTTTTTTTAGTTTTATTGAACTACCAGTCATATATACATATATATTTAATCGCTGAAATAATAACTATTGTTAGTTCTGATCCTAAATCAATTTCAACGTCTTCCATTCGTTGGTAAATAAAAGACATTACAGTAATCGACTCATAAAATTTGAGTTTTTGCAATTCGTTCGTACCATAGAAGGAAATATTGGAATACGTTGAGAATATTCCGTTTTAGAAGCAAAAGCTCTACTAGTTGAATGTTGATGCTTCGTCGTCAGCAGATAAGAACGTGCGAACACAGATGACGTCCTTGTTGAGTTCCCTGATACTGAAATTCTTGTACGAAGTCGTGTGACGTAAGTCTTACCTCAGGGTTCAGTTTATCCGATTAGAGCGAATTCTAAGTTTCAAATTTGTCCCTGAGAATATGGGACGTTAGGTGCGCACGGAACCTAGGTGCCAATTTCATCTGTCGCTCGTTGCCCGCATGATAAGAATGAAGAAGAAATTCGAGATGAAAACTGTAATGGCTGACAAGGTTAATAAGCATGAAGAGTACCGTACGCACCATGTGTCCGATGAATGGATTACAATCGCAATGATCTGAATTGCGCTAGCCATCATGATATCGTACTAAATCTCATCAGCATCGTAAATCGTAATTGAAAGTGCTGTCTATCGACCGATCATAATTTTCATGCCAACCTATTCATTTCCTATTTGAAAATTAAACAGAGCACGTTCCAAACTCCAACTTTTCTACAATCATATAGGGGAGTACATTTTACGAGACAAACAATCTTGGGGGCTGAGAAGTGAGAGAACAATGTTGAATGTTCTCAAGTTATTCGGTAGAGCTGCATCTAACTTGTCGCTGGAAAGTTTCACGTACGCTCTGTGAGGTAGGGAGGGCTATACACGCCACAGCCTAACTTTTGCCAGATTCACTGCAGTTAGTTGGAGTTCAGAGGTTGCGTGATTCTAAGACAAGCTTCCAGGTTACCGGCCATTCTCATCGCACTTTGTGCTAAAAAAATTCAGTGTTGTCTCGATCAGGCTCTTTCAGGAGTACATTCGATAATTCAACATGAAAAGCTTGCAAGTTACTCTATAATAGTTTTTTGTCTTGTTAATATCCCGTTGAATGGCATCATTGTTTATCTTAACGATTAGTAGAGCCAATTGTTCATTTTGATTTTCTTGTCATTCAATGAATCTCTTGGTGCCAATAAAATTTTAAAATATTCAAAATGCTTGTTATTAATAAGGCCAAATGTAAATTTTAGGTGTCGCTAACTGATCCATGTAAAGCTTGAGCATCATTATTCATGTCATGATTAGTAATAATATAAATTAAACCGCGAACACACAGCATGCTGATGAATTAATCAAGCATTTACATACAAAATAATTAAGCAAAAATTACAGACGGAGTAATAGGGTTTGGAACTTCTCACATGGGCTGGTCAATCAGGCGACAATTTTCAAGAGAATTACGCTAGTCGAAGCAGGATGGCATAAGTCTGCGCTAGGGAATATTTTTATTAAGATGCGTCATTACATGCCCGGCCGACTCTGAGCTAAAAAGTGTCAAACTTTGGGTCTGATTCAGCAGCAAGCTTATTAGTGAAGCCCACTTCTGATGACCTCTTCATAATTCCCTCACCAATATTACTCTTCCCTTTCCAAGAGTCTCAGTATAGGGCCTGAAATTGTACTCGGTCAAAGCTTCCTCGGAATTTTCTCCGACGTAATTTTCACCACTTAGATTACTTTGGAAACTTATTTGCACAGGTGTTAGCTTTGAAGTTCATGTGAGGAGGCGTCTTGCGGCTGATGGAATTTTTAACGTTTTATGAGTGGGAACATTCATTAGCTAAGAGAAAAATTCGTGAATGCTGTATCATCGTCCAAGTCAATTTTTTCCTTTTCTGTGTGCCTTTGCTGACTTGCTATTTCGTAAAACTCGAAAAGACCCAAGAGACAAACCCATTTAAAAGCGGCGGTACAATGCGGTATATATCTTAACCCATTGGAAAATAGAAGCTTGTTTAAACAAAGTTCCATCTCCACGCAGATTAAAGTTGTATTTCGACAATTCCATCATTTTTATCGTGTTTATAAAGTAGAAATATTGATGCAATAAAGCTATTTTTATTTCAGACTTTTACAAAGCACTTTTGTTCAGCACTGGCCTTGCTCGGCATAGTTTTTTTGAAGCGTACATTTGCACAAGAAAGACGATTAAAATTTCTTTAATATATTCATATAATAACTTGAACTTTTCTTTGTGAAACTGAGTATTTCATTTTGTCTGCTTGATATTACCAATTTTTAGCCAAATTATTTAAACCCTTGATGGAACAAGATTCTATCTAATACCAGAGTTCGCAAATGCTGAACTCAGCACGTTCAAGGCATTCAAGTTACACATAATTTTTCTGCCGGCCGATTAAGGAACTAAAACTTTTCCGTTTACTAAGTGAATTAATATTATAAACAACGCAACGCTAGCTATGAAGTTATATGATTAGAAAAAAAAGTTGAAGATTCGCCACCATAAGTTGAATCTTTTTCTAATTTTCATTATGTTGAGCTCCCCGAACTTAACACTGTACAAACACACTCATTTTATTCAAACTGCCTTCCATTATTCTTTATTTGCTTACCCTTGAAGATTGCTCAACTTTCAGCATTCAATCTTGTCAACTCGTCGGACATGCATAGCTTTCATCATTCACCCGATCGCAGGCACGCTTTAATGCAGAAATTTCCAGAGTTTTCGACTCGTTGCTTAGAAGTTCCTGTGAATGGAGTCGTTCAATCCAAGTTTCGGCTGACAGGAAGGTGAAGTCGAGAACAAAGTCATTGGTATGGTTTTCTTGTATCCGCGTCGAGTTAGTAGAACGAAGAAGTGTTGTTTGCGCGCTGGATAATAGAGCCGTGCAGTAAATCTCGCCTATTGCAATGCACTTGCAAACTTCGCGTCTGGCCAAAAGTTGGGCAATTGCAATTGTTGAGGGAATCCCATAGACGAGCCGCAGCATGTTTTGTGCAGCGATTTCGGTCTTATATAGCAACGAAAAACTTGTCCCAGAGCTTGAGCCAAACAACGTATGCGGTTTCTAACATTTTATTTCCCGGTCGCAGTTCCAAGCTGCGCTCGTTTAATTTGCTTGTTTCATTGCTCTCTCCCCTGAACGGAATTTATTCAACTTTTGAGGTACGCTGGACCCGAAATTGCAAAACTACGTTGAGCTGGAGTATAATCCGACGAAAAACCCGTGCTATGAGGTCAGACTATTCATTGCGGCCACACAGTAACGTTCTCCGTCATTATGATTTACGTAAATCCGTTTCTTGCAGTTGCTCTGGGTATAATTACCTAGGAGTGCTTATTAATATCCTATTTGAGTATCGCTAATGCAAATGTAAAGAAAATAAACTTTCTTAGCATTTGATTTGTTCGCCACGAATGGTTCCGGTGGCATTTTTTGTAAAACAAAAGTTTAGCTTCTCGATATTTTTTAAACACAATCCCGCTGACATTATTCAGCGCCCCTCTTTCTGAAAAAAAAAACAGATGTGTTCGAGACGATCATCCGTGCCAGTCAAGTCTCATTCGTTGACTGCATGACCTGAAATATTCTCATTATATTTCATTTTCATATAGTATATTTTCAATCGTAATTTTCGTATGAAAACGGGCTTGTTGCTAGCTTATCCAAAATGAAATTTAATTTCTATGCTCAAGCACGACTGATAATTAATCGAGCATCTAGTATTTTTCGAGTCGTCAGCTTCGGACTTGAATGCACGACTTAATTTCATTCGAAACGAGTATTTTCACGCTTTTTAGCGCCTTTTCTCATTTATGGAAAAATGCACTATTGTGCTCGCCATGTCTGTCCGTCCGTCTGTCTGTCTGTCCGTCCGTCAACGAGAAAATGCGCTCTCTGTCACTCACTGCAGTGAGTACTGGGTTATATTTTTTTCGTGTTTTATTAAACAGTTTTCTTCCAGTTTTTGCTAGACTTTTACAGTAATTGTTTAATTTTGTAAGCAATGAGAACATATTTAGATAATTTCCATATTGCTGTACGTAGGAACTATAGTGGGTTATATTTATATGGTTGTAAAGGCAGCACGGGTTACCACTCAGACCAGGCGTTGCATTCCAGATTCCCGATATTGATTCCCGAGCGCTGCCTCGTCAGGGATTCAGCTCGCAAGGAACTCATTCCCAGTTGCCAGCACGCTATTATTATCTTTTTTATTTCCATTGAATATTAATAATGACCTCCACTGTGCGCATAAACGGATGCAGAAGAATGATGAAATGACTCCAAGAATTAGTTATTAATATATCTAGTATTTAGCTAATGAATTCCATTTCTTGTATTTAGCCAATGAATTTCAAACTATTTACTTGAGCAAATTTATCCATAACACTAGAAGAAGAATATTATCATTCATTATGCGTATTGCTCACTCATCTGTACGTTTAGTTTTGATAGAACGGCAAATGAAAATTCAGAGCAAAAGTACTTTTTTTACTCTTCAAAATAAAAGTTGTACAAGAAATATACAGAGTATTCTGTCCAGACACGCGCTTGTTTATCTGCTGTCAGAGCAGCTGCGTGTTGAGTAATGGCTTGTGCTGAGTGATGGAGCTGTGTGAATGTGGTATGGTCATGAGTAATGGTGTTCTTTGTGGTGTGTGTGGTGATAATCGGTTTCCTGGTGTGTGGTGTGGTGAGGAGTAATGGTGTTCTTTGTGATGTGTGTGGTGATAATTGAAGTTTTCCTGGTGTGTGGTGTGGTGATGAGTAATGGTGTTCTTTGTGATGTGTGTGGTGATAATCGGTTTCCTGGTGTGTGGTGTGGTGATGAATAATGGTGTTCTTTGTGATGTGTGTGGTGATAATTGAAGTTTTCCTGGTGTGTGGTGTGGTTAGGAGTAATGGTGTTCTTTGTGATGTGTGTGGTGATAATTAAAGGTTTCCTGGTGTGTGGTGTGGTGATGAGTAATGGTGTTCTTTGAGATGTGTGTGGTGATATTCAAAGGTTTCCTGGTGTGTGGCGTGGTGGTGAAAAATGGTGCGTAATGGTGCTAAGCGAAGTGTGATAGTACAGAATAGTTTTATATGTGGAAATTTCTTTGTGTTATGAGCTAGAATATGAGTTCACTGCGTATTACCTTGAATTTTTTTATACAAGTAAGTGTAAACCGCATCGCTAATGGCACTGACGTCCAAAACCTCACCACGAATGCTTGCGTAACATGCAGACTTTCAAGATCCCTCGTCAATATCGTCATGCTCCTTACATACATATTTCTTATGGTATTTAAAATTTTTCTTAAATTATTTCTTTTGCATACCAGGATCTTTTTAGAACAATTTTTTGTCGAATCGATGTTCGCAAGCAATTAAACGTTCTAAGAGGAATCGAGCCTATATATAACTAATCTGTCTTCATTTACAGCCCGTTTTTTTCTTGTATTCATTGTTCTGCGTCCCTGAAATTATTTTTCTCTTCCAGGTCGAGGCACTAGAAAAGGCTGCTGTTGGGGAGAAGCCGCCCATTGCGACCGCTGCTGCTGAAGACGAAGGCTCTAATTTTAGTTTCAACAACGACTGCTGCGACCTGGACAACTTTTTAAAGTTCCTAAGAGACCGCCAACGATGTCTTCCAAGTTCCTTTAAGCGTTTTCTGTATTATAATTGCGAGCGCATTTTTTAGGTAACGTGAAAACTTCACATTTTTTGTGTAAATTACCGTAGGGTAACCGGAAATTAGGGAGTGATGGGCAGAGATATTTTCTCAAGAATGTAAATCATATTTTCCATTCTGCTGACGGTTAAATGTGCAAAATCTACACAAAATGAGATGCTCAAGGAAAATTTATACCGGATATATTCCTAAAGCAATACTTGAATTACGAACGGAGAAGTGATAACTTTACCATTCTTTTCCTTGCTGAAGTTTTAATTTGATGAGAAAATGAAGTTGAATTTGTTTATAGCCTTTACGTGCAGTACGTTGCTATGCAAGGCGTCTTTATTTGAAGCGTCCAAGGTGAATTTAAAAGATGCCGGTCCCGAATATCTTCACGAACGACAGCAGACTGCGCCACAATCCCGGCACTCAATTAACGCCCCTCACCCGAGCCAACGATTTCAATCAAACTCCCCTTTAGAGGAATCTGTGAGGCCGGATATTGCCAACCACTTTTCTGACATGCGACGCAAGCGGTCAACTACGCAGGAAAAAAATACCGTGGCTACTTCGGGATCCTCTACGAACAATGGTGTCGACGAACAGCTCAATACAATATTGCATGCATCGCCCAACACAGCCGCCAATAACAACAAAAAGAAAATTGATACGATGAAGTTGACAGCGGTGAAGACGGCTGCTCCTGAAGAACGCGACGTCGGTAGAACAAAAGAAAACCATGAAATTGAGGCGAAGATTAGCAACATAACTTCTGTCTCTGAGCGCCCACGTGGTGATGATCCAGAAATTCAATACGATAAAGTGGGAGGAAAAGAAGGCTCAATAAACGAGTTTCTTATGGGTCCTCCTGCAGCGTTACAGGGGCCTGACAACGACGCCATTTCGAACGATAACGATTTTCCTGACTCACCGGCAAAATCGGATCCCAATTCAGACACTGAAGTAGATTCTGACCATAAACCAGCGACGGAACTCCATGGAAGCATAAGTCCTCTTCAAGACCAAGGCTATGGGGTTTCAGAAGGGACCATGTCCGTGACTCCAGGATCCCAACCAACTCCTCGATTGTCTTGGCTTGCGGAGTTCCTGTGCTCTGGACGCGGTCCTGGTTGGCTTGCGTTGAACATTATCCTGTTGGTGTTCATCATCCTGGCTGCAATACTTTCTTTATTCCGCCTTTTGGGTCTTCGCTCTTGCACTGCGCTTCTTTCTAGAACCCTTTATCTGTTCGTGATGATCTTGTGCTTCACCGCGTCTGCGTTCACTGCAGTGCATCTCATCCACCTTTGTTTTGGTGGCAAAGAAGGACTGCCTTTGGTGCTCACTCTTATCCTCACGCACACTCCGGTTCCATGCCTTACGGTTGCATTGTGTTTGGTTCTACAAAGTATCTTGGAGGCTGCCAGAGAACCGTGGCCGATATCGTGCGCCGTATTAGGCCGTGTATCTATCGTGCTAGTATTGGCCAGCGTCGCCAGTGACATAGCCGTGTCACTGCTCCACAGCACGGCACTCCTCATCACCTGCCGTGTCACACTCACTGCCGTGGCGCTTCTGCCGGTCTTTGTGTTCCTTCTTAAGTATTGCAGAATAAGGGAGGTTCACGCAGCGCTCTGCAGGGAAATACAGGGAGAACTCAAGCTCATGGTGCCTCCTGCTAAAGACTCTGTGGCTTACGAACAACGCGCTGCCCAGTATCTCTTAAGAGATATTCTCTCCTTGTGGGCGACGCTGTTGTTGGTAGCTTGCATCGTCACCGTTGTTTTGTGGGGCTGCAACTTGAGCCTCTCTGTGTTTTTCTCATTGCCCCGCGTCCCGGTTTGGTTGTGGTGGTTTTGTCACTCCACTAATGTCCTTTTCCAAATAATCCTCATCATTCTGCTGATAATTTCTTGTGCTATTACTCTGGACGGGCGTCACATTAGTATTTGGCATAAGATTTTCGCCGTTCCCAAGGACATTTTCAGTTCCCCTGAATCGGAATCCGAGAGCGCAAAACGTAATTTTGTGTATGAGCGAGTATCGTATTCAAGCGGCATTGAGAGCTCACAAAGAACGTCATCGTCGCAAAACGAAACAGATGAATCAGATGGACGAACCCCGGTCTCCCTGAACCCTCAGGTAGCCCCATCTATCCGGCCCCGCGTTACACTCCAGAGGTCCGCCACATTTAACTGCGCCCCACGCATGCCTCTTGTTTACGGATATCATCCTGGTTATCCTCATCTCTTACCTCAATACTATCAACGGGCGGGCTCCTACGCCCAAATTCACCAGCATCAAGCAATGCCTTCATCTATGTTAGTCAACGAAGCTGGATTTGTACGTTTTAACATGCCTGTGCAAAATTTTTCTTATCCAGTAACAATGGAACAACCAGAGGAAATGATGAAACCGAACGAAGGAATCCTTCTTCAAGCTGGCGATCCAAATTTGTTCCATCCGCATATGGATATCGAATACAACAGTTTGCGACGCTTTCCGAGACGTTACGCCGGTAGACAAGTGACTAATATCCCGGAGGATCCTGACTCAGGGCACAAATTTAATCCCCCTGAAATTCGCATGATCGCTCACAATTCTTCCAACTCTGAGTACGCCATGAGTGCCGGTTCTGTTCCAGTGTCCCCTTATCATGCGCTTCCACTCCTGCCAGCTTATCCACCTGCTGTCATGCATGCTCCAATCATGTCATCTTTCCACCCTTCAGTTCCATCCTCTACTTCTGCATCGGTGGATATCAAGCCATACCAGTCACCTCCTGCTCTTCCATCTCGAGCTGGTAGTTTCCGGAACCACTACGCAGCTCAGACGTCGCCCGCGTCCAGCCCACTTTCATCGCCATATCAACTTTTGCCAGTTGGGCCCAACTCGTACTTGTTGAACCAGCCCTCTCAGAGGTCTTCTCCCTCGCCTCACCCTCCGGTGTTGACGCCCGTATCGTCGTCCCCTTACCATGGAGGTCTGCCCGTAGTGAAGCAGCGATCATCGAGACCAACGTCTCCTGCTATTCATTCGCTCGCCTTTCCGCCCCCGCCTCCAGTACCGAGTAACTCGCCTTCACGATCAGATCATCAGCAGCCTCAGTCACCTGTAGATTTCGATACCTCACGACCTGCGTCGCGTCTCAGCGCTGCCAAATTGGCAGGCGGGCCTTCGAGTCCGCCGTACTCTAACCATGGCTCTAGCCCAGATACGGGACATTTTAAAAAGCCGCTCAATTATGATGGTTCTCAGAAGAATCTTGAGTACGCTTTGAATACTCCAAGAAATGATGCAAACGCGCAACAGCTTGACGAAACAAAATCGATTGAAAGCACAGTGCGTGACATCCTAACCAGCTGCGAGCGCCCCGTTTTCCGGCCAAGAAAACATCCTCATCGTGGGCGACTTCCGCTTCGAAATCAATCCTTCAATAGAAACGATACACAAAATATTTACGAAAATGGGCCTTCTGCTAACAGAAATTATCAACACGAGGCTGATCACATAGACATGGACACGATCTCGAATGCAGCCGATGGCTGCGTAACAGACGATGACCTACCCCAAGACCCAGTCAGAAACTCAGCGCCCAGTCTCAAGAGAAATCATTCTACCGCGGGCTGTTACTATCCTAAAGAACGAAAAGAACCACAATGTCAGACCGACGATGAAGGTAACAAATATTCTTCTTATCGCTTAAGTCAAATTGGGAGCAAACCAGTTGAATGGTACGGCACATGGGCGGGAAGACGGAAGTCTAGAAACGGTGCATATAGCGTAGATACCGAGAAGAATAGCGTTGAAAGATCATCAGCCGATAACAGAAATTCAGAGAAAAGGCTATCTTCTCGAGCGTCTTCAATTCTTAGCCTTTATAACAAACTAAAGTCAAGGAAAGAAAAGCCACCTAAAGATGATTCTAGCGAAGGCACCGAAAAAGACGAGACGGAAGTGAGTCAAGCGTCTACCTCAGACGACACTCCAACTCCCAGTGAAAAAACCGCCGACGGCATTTCCATAGCTACTGAAGGAGAGAAGGATTTGGACAACCCTCTGGCTGAGGCGCTTGACGAGATCAAAGACAAGTCGCAAGATGAGGCGGACTGGACCATGGATATTCTAAGCAGCAGTTCCGTGCTCTCAGATTTTTATAAACTCAAACCCGACCGACCTCCGCCTCTGCCTGAGCTTGCTGAAGTGGATGGCTAAACGCAGAAAATCATGTACAACTTATAAAAAAACTAGTGCTGACGCAAGCGACGCAAGCTACTCTTATGAATTCATTATCGAATGAACATTTGAAAGTGAAAATGTTATTCTTGAAGAGTTAGTGAACGTCAATGTCTGTGCCTTGTCCAAGAGATAATCACGTGTTTTAGCTTCGAAAAGACTTCCAAACGTTAAAAAAAATAGCTGAGTTATAAATTTTTATTCACCGGACGATTTCTTACTTTATCCTTCAGGATATTCAGAATTAATTTAATCTTTTTTTTTTTAATGCGGGCTGAGATCGTCTGGGTTTTTCAACCTCTTCCCAGGCCTTTTAATTTCGTTATAGTGCCCATTTGGTTATTCATGTCATTTTTATTATTAAGTGGATTTTTAAGTATCTTCGGCTCAGTATTGACAAACCCAATCAAATCATGAGAACCGCAAACATTTGCAATTATCAATTCTCAATGATTATAGACAATCACTTTATTATTGTTCCACATTCTTCACGAAGTAAGGTAGAATTAAGCTATTAAAGTTCGCCTTGTTAAGAACAAATTGAAGTTGACATTGAGGTCAAGTTTAGTGGGACCAAATAATTTAGAACGCTTGCCTATTTTTAATCTTGCTTTTAACGTCATAAATCAACGATGTCTAGGAATAATATAGAAGTTTTAATGCACAAATATAATTTCAGCTTGTTGCCTTCAAATGCCTTAGCTGCAACATGTAGTTCATCTGATGCCTTCCTTGAAATTGTAATAATTTTAATGTGAAAATGTTCTGATGTAGCTAGAAAATTACAATATACATAACTGTAGAGAATTTTAGCATTATAGAGCACTTGATTTGCCTGTTGCAAAAAAACGATGCGACTACTTACCTACTCATTTTTGTTCGGCGTTTTCGCTGAAAAATGGCACTTTTCCCTATACTTTTTAATTTTTCGTCGGTTTGGCATTTGATTCCATTCCATGTAAATGTGGATCTCCTGACCGATCTCTCAACTTTACCGCAGCATCATCGTACTTTTGTATTCTAATTTATTATTGCAATTTTAATGAAATTAATTAATGGTATCACACCTCACCAGTTTAGTCGAATTTTTTTTCTCGTACAACGAAATCCAGTCTTTACTTTATGCCTTAGTTGCTGGTAATTCTATTAAATCAAAATTTCAAATTATCGAAAACTCTTTAAACAGCATACGTTCCATTTTATATTGTTTTCAAATTGACTTTGACATCCATTTTTTCGCATTTGTAAAAAGTGAAAATAAAATGCGTCAATTTATTCAAATTTAGAAGAACTCTCCTTAAATTTTCATCTTTCATTTTTTCAAACAATGTTTCTCTCTTTCTTATTTTTTGGTTAAATTCCTGTATATATTTATGCTTATGTTACCTGAAGTCGGCGCTCTCGGGATATTAAATTACCGTACGATATTTTTTAAACAGAAGTTTTCACATCCGTTATCTGATCTAATATTTATTAGTGAAGTGATCAGTATTAAAAAACAAAGCATTGTAAGAAACTGAACAAAATAAGCGATGTCGCATATAAACTTGATCAACCGAACAAAATATATTGCCACAATTTTAAAGCGAATAAATTATTAGAATATGTATTCTAATTTGAGTTCATAAGGTTATTCCTTGACGGCTCGATAATTTGATCACTATAGATGATAGCATTGAATTGTTCACTTGATAAAATTTACTACTAAATATAAATCCTTTACGATTTTTTAGTAATTGCCTCATGGTATTCCAATAATTATGTGTAAAATTGCGGATCAATGGTGGGAAAATTTCCCTATTGTATTGATAAGGATTTCGCTTCAGGAATTTTACTCCAGCTTCTTCGTTTCCGTACTCGCCGATTTTGTTCTCAAATTATTAGAAGTATTTGGGTAAATAAAATTTGACATTAGTAAATAGTAGAAACTTTATTTACATATGGACCAAATGGAAAAAATCTCAATATTAAGTATAATTTTTGATTGCTATAAAACCAGGGAAATGCTAAATGTCACATTGAGAAATTCCCCGACAGCACCTAGGTATGTTTATAATGACCAATTACACTCACACATAATGATTACTGAAGAGTACTTGGAAGTTTGTAATATTCGTTCCAGAGCAGATTGGTTGCAATGGTTGATTATAGATATCGAGATTCAATATCAGTAAATTAACTTGTTAAATCAATTACTATCAATTAAATATATTCGGCTCAGGATATAAAAATTTAGCTGCGCTTTGACCGTACATTCTGGAATATAATAATTATATTCACTGTATTAATAAAAATCAATGAGATAGTAATACTGCAGATTTAGGAATATCACTATTAAATTTACACTATTATTAAGTGTCGTGCATCGTAAAATCTGTACAACGAGAATACCAGAACACGATTTCAAGGCTATTCGGCTCATTTGCTTTAAACTTATAAATCAATATTGATTCGTTAGGTCGCACGTGCTCTGCGGCCTCTACTATGAATGCGTAAGATTTTGTATCTATATGTAAAGTTCTGAGTTTTAGGGAAAATATCCATTAAGGGTTTCTTCTTTTTTATCTTCAAGAAGCAAAGGAGACTTTCCTGTGCCTTCCTATTTTTTGTACTCATTCGGTAATATAAATTTTCCTAGTCACCCATACCTCTTTCATTCCCCTTATTTTATAAACCTAATTCATTGGGTCTCGATCCATTTTACTGTAGAGCGCACATTTAATAAACAATCATTTTCTTTTATAAGCATTGACAACATTCGATCTGAGTAGCGCGAAAATAAGGTAGCACAAAATCGGCTTTTGGACGAAATAAAAGCGACTTGATAAAACTGACTGATACTTTATGTAAGGCTTAAATTAACATAACATAATGCATTCCAGAAACGTAGAATAAAGTTTATTGCGCGTACCACATTGCACTCGAAAATTAACATTTTATAACGCGTCAAACATCACGCGCAAAAAAAATGATATAATACGTACACTTTAGATGCCAAACAATTGCTTCTCTAGAAGCTGCCTTACACGCACGAGTTGCAGAAAGTAAAATCTTGACACACTACACATTTGAAATCGTGTAGATTTCATCTTTGGCAAACCAAGCTTCTTTTCGCTGACGGTCTTGACGCTGCGTGTTGATCACAGGCGCCTGGACGTTGTATCGCAGCGACCACATCTGGAAGAAGGCTGCCAATATCACCGCTAGAAGGTATAATAGAGAAGAGAGATTCTCGTCAACAGGAAAACTACGTTGCTGGTCTGAACCCAAACTCTCCTGGACACTGCCGGCCTGCGGGAAGTTACCGTACATTCTGGCGTGGTCATTAAAATTCGCGTTGACTCGGAAAAAGTTGCCTAATCGTTGAACTTCGAGAGGAAACAAGTGGGGGCTTCTGACTTGTTTAATTTCGCGTACCGTCCAGTTATTATTCTTAGCGTTTCATAAAAACATGAGAGCAAAGACGCATATAAACATCAGCAATTCTGCAGGAGATGAACTAGGTTTTTCGTCGTCGATTTAGTTCCGTCAAAATTCAGATTTGGCAGAACAAATTTTATCAATAATGTCTCAATATCAAGTCGGCGAAAGCGAACACTTTCCACAAGAGCCTGATGACCGTAAGAGGCTGCGAACAGTATCATTGCTACGAAAGTTGCTTAAAAATAATTCGGTTCGTTCGAACGGTTGTTATGTGAAATATTCAAGCAAAAACGTTAACCTATTTACCTGGTTTACCATTCAAATCTTGAGTTAAATTTAAATTAGCGATGTAATGCAAGGACGCTGTTACAATTTTCATATCTGATTGAAGTTCATTCATGTTTTGAAATTTGAGTTTATTGCCCGCACAAGACATGAAGTGATAATAACTTAAGCTAAGAAATATTTCAGATACAGCTTGAGCTCCTCTCAATAAATTCTGCTGATCCTGAGACCTCAACAGAAGCGTCAATATATTCCAAAATAAAACTGAATTTCCTCTCCATAGCTCCAGCGCATACGAGTAATGGGACGTGATTTGACCTGGAAGTTTGAAGAAAAATAATTGTCACTATGAATTTAAAAACCGTGCATAATTTTTAAACAAAAATTAAATAACTATTTCAATAAGGATTGGAAATCACGTACCAACCTAAACGACAATCGCAAGTCAAGCTGAGTAATGTTTAGAGAAGCTTAAGGGGAGCGTCTACCCTAAAATTGAAAATTTTTACTTTTTCGGTTTTTATACTAATTTTAAAGCTGACATTCTGCCCTATCCAACGGTACCACTGCCATCTCTCTACGTTGATTTAAAGCTGACATTCTGGCCTATCCAATGGTACCACTACCATCTCTGTACGTCGATTTTCACGTACACGACACTTCATGAAAGGGGGGCGGGGGGGTAATTCTTTCAGTAATTAGATACGAGATAATTCGCTGTCCACCACTACAAATATAGTGTTTTTGTGAGGTCTGACTCAGTGTGCCTCCGGGCTTTGTAGTGAGAGATGCGCATGTAGTTGCTCCCATCATCCTTGAGTGGAATCAAGCTCCAGAAACGTTTAGTTTGGAATCTATGCTACATTGAGCGCATATTGTGGTGCGCGCGGGACTTTGTCGCGCTCTCCTCAACATTCACACTTATTGTCACGGAAAACCTATCTCCTCCTAGAGTTTTGAAGCTACAACAATGAGACATATACCATTCAATTTGCAATTGAAATATCTAGAGATTCGTCGTAGCTTTTTTTCAATTTCGTTATAGTTTTGAAAATAATTTGAAAAAAGGGAAGGGAAATTGGGGAAAATCGAAAAATTTTCGAAAATTTTGGGAAAAATGCTCCCACATCCACAAAAATTTGAAATTCGAAAAAAGCTACGACGAATCGATAGATATGGTCCTTACGCATCGAATGATATGCGTCTTGATGTTGTAGCTTGAAAATTCTAAGAGGAGATAGATTTCTACAGTACCCCCTTTTTTGGCCGTTTTCTAAGAATTTCACGTTTTCTTTCATTTTTTTCGAAAAATTGACACGAATAAAAGCTGTCTATTTTTTGATTTTACATTTGTGTACCAAGTTTCAAAGTGATCCGTCTGTAAATAGCCGAGATAATTTTTGGGGCAGACGCTCCCCTTAACGCTACTCGCTCTTGATGCTTTGGATGGCTGGAATCCTAAGCGCAAACGCCTGGGGTCTCAAAATAAATCTGAACTTTCAAAAACAGTACAATTTCAAAGCGTTCGGCCACTTCATATCTCGCGACTGAAGTAAAATAAACAGAAATTATGCCTTTGAAAAGAAAACCGCAAAAAATCGCCAAAATCGCACTCGAGCAGACGGCTCAGTAAAAGTATTGAAGAGTTTCACAGATACTTTAAATGCACACAAATGCACATAATTCAATTAATTTATATAATAGCAAAAACACAAGCGATATTTATCAAGAAAAATGTAACTACTCGATAGACATCAATTTATTTTAGTACATTTACAAGATGAGAAAAATGGTACAAATTGCAGAATAGCAGCAACAGGAGCGACATTTTCACTAAAAACTACTCGATTGACATTAAATTATTTTGAGGAAATTTGCAGGGTAAGAAGAATGGTAGAAATCATCAAAGACATAATTTCAAATATCATGGAATTTTCGTATGCTTGCGCATTGTTAGGGAATGCGGACAAAAGTTCTCTAATTTTTCCGAACTTGAAGTATTTTATCCATTCAGAACACTTCAGCTTCGTGCGTAGCAAAGACGTAGTATTAAGTTCAAACTTAGTCAAAAATAATGCAGGACTTGTCACAAAGTCCATTTCTAGGATGCGACATATAAGGATACGAATTAGTACTCAGAGACTTAACCCATTCACTGTTCTTTGAATTATCGTAAACTAAGACTTTACTACGAATGCATTTATGTGGAGTAGTTCGCTTATATTCGAAATAAATTCATTACAGTTGACGTAATTCTTTAAAAAGATACGAATAAGTCCTTCTCTATGCCAGTATCTTAACCATTCACTGTTCTTTGAATTATCGTAAACCAAGAAAGCCTTACCTGTGGTTTCGAAGAACGTTGCATAACGAATCAGTCGCCATGCATTGGGTCGCCCACTCACGACACGTCCCACCAGGGGATCTGACTTTGAAATGATGTTGATTAAACGTCGCTTCAACGAAATCAACTCGTAATCAACGAGGTTTCATCGTGATTTACCTGGAAGGCGTCGTCTCTAACCCTGTAACGTTTTGCGTAAGCAGATTTCGATCAAAAGCCACAAGACAATATTGTCAAAGCCACATGACAATATCATCAAAGCCACATGACAATATCATCAAAGCCACATGACAATATCATCAAAGCCACATTACAATATTGTCAAAGCCACATGACAATATCATCAAAGCCACATGACAATAACGTCAAAGCCACATGACAGTATTGTCAAAGCCACATTACAATAATGTCAAAGCCACATCACAATATTCTTAAAGCCACATGACAATATTGCCACAATTGTTAAGCAGCCCCAAATGGGCTTTTTACGAATCAGGTGTAAACGAAACCCTCGTTTGAATGGACTGAATAATGAGATTTAATGTATGGCAACGCATGAAAAGTACTATTTTAAATTCTCATATAGCTCTATACGCAGTCGAATTTAAGTAATAAATTTGCTGAGAATAAGTCAATACGAATGTTATGGACTGTGAACTATTTTCTGTCGACAATTTCGTGCAGCGCGAGGGATCAATATTATCTAAAAATCAATTCGAGCGAAGACATATTCCTTGAAAACCGAACCCAAAGCGACGATGGAGCGCTACATACACGATAGTTACTGGCTAAGAATTGTGAGATCACACAATTCTGCTCGCTGATAGGCATAAACGACGCGAAAATGGCGAAACTTTAAGACAAAGAAAAATTAAGCAACGAAACTTCCCGCACAGAATTTGTTAATAAAAATTATCATAAGCTGCGAATTTCACAAGGGAAGCAAATTTTATTCAAATCGCGACTTTCTACCGAAACCGGCCATGAACTTCATCAGACCTCAATCGTCAGCAGTTTAAGTTTTACATTCATCCAATTTCATTTTTCAGTCGTTTTACATCTTAGTTTGACATCCTTGTTTACAAGGTTCGTGTATTCTAAGAGCAGGTGCAGTAAATAACGAACGTTAAATTTGCGGCAATTTGTGAAAATTAACAAGTTTAGAAATAATTTGCCAAAACTCTAATTGTATTATAGATTATATTAATTAAACTGCACCACACTTAAGGCTATTCGACATGA
This sequence comes from Hyalella azteca, assembly GCF_000764305.2. Taxonomy (NCBI): domain Eukaryota; kingdom Metazoa; phylum Arthropoda; class Malacostraca; order Amphipoda; family Hyalellidae; genus Hyalella; species Hyalella azteca. The sequence goes on along the minus strand of NW_025943988.1, from coordinate 285,617 downwards.
GTGCAGAGAAGCGGCCAAGTAACTCAGAAATTGGCAAGATTTCTATCGAATTTTCTCAACACAAAACACGACGTCAATTCGGTTCGTTTTCTCGAAACTATACGCACTGAATTTATTACTGGCTAAGAAATGATAAATTCATCACAGCACGTTTTTGCTATTTTCTTTCATAGTCCGTTAAATAAGACGGTGATCAAAAATAAGTTAAATGCACAACTGAAGATATTTTTAAGTGGTGGGAATGAAAAACAAACGTTTAGTTCACATTTTTATGCCGCACTGTAAACTCCATGGAGAAATTTAAGATCTTCACGACACAAATTTCGTCCTTAAAAATAAAATAATGTAAAAAGAGAAACCTTCGGTTACTCACAAGCACACGAAAGTATACAATTTACATCACACCTTTCTAATTACGCTGAGTGCAAGAAGTCAGCATAGGAATTCATTATCAGGTCTTTTGATCTTTTTAATTGCTTCTGACACCAAATTCGTCAGAGCTTGGGAATTGTGTTTATACATCAAAGCAGATGATTATATAATGGATGAAATTGGTTTCTACCATCCAAAATTAGACTGTCACTAAATGGAAATCCATTTGGTCACAATTCAAATAAATTTTGTATGCATTGAACACAAACAGATTAAATATTTAGCCAGTATTATGATGAGAATTCGCCCGAAAGCAGACATCAAAATGTAAATTCATGAGAATTTTGTTTTAAAAACACAGAATTTGTAAACAGCAAAAAGTAACGACTCATCCGTTGCATAATTTAAATCAATTAAAAAATGGCTTGCACGATGAAAGTTTCGTTGATATTTCAAGTTTTGAGAAACGAGTTCACAATGAGATAGCATAATCTCGTCTTCATATCGCTGCAACAATCTTAACCAACAACAATATTTAATGAAAAAACATCATAGCTCGGTACTATTACAATCTTCGTCAGTGTCATAACCATAATCGTCATCACTATTTTCCGCATTAATCCATGTAGGTAGATTGAGGCGGTTCACTTGCTTTTCCCTCATGGAAAACTTGGACTTAGTGTTATCTTCAAATGTAACGTTGAAGAGCTTTAACTTGCAATGTTTTTCAATTGCTTTACGAAAAGCCATTCTCTTATCATTACGGTACATTCTACGCAATTTCTGGGCTAATTCCCGACCATACTTCCCTACAGTTTTCTTTCTGACCGCCGATGCTCCATATTTGACATTCTCGAGATGACCCGAGAGAGATTTTCGTTTACAAAGAGTTTTGTGTACATTTTCGCTCAGGCTGCCACCACGGACATTGCTGGAAGACAAACCAGGATTTTTTCTGTCATGAAAACACATTCTTTTTATTTGACAGCATAACTCGTTCTCAATTGAATCTCTTTTCGAGAATCTGAAGTTAATATCAAGGTTAGCTTGGCTCGAAATCTTCGTCTCGCCTTCATTAAATGAGTCTGACTCTGACCGGATCGTGGTTGCAAGTTTTTCGGAAGCATTATTCGTGATTCCAGTTTGTTCGAAAGCAGCGTTCGTGGATTCAATTTGTTCGAAAGCAGCGTTCGTGGATTCAATTTGTTCGGAAACAGCGTTCGTGGTCACAGTTTGTTCGGAAGCGGTCTTCGTGGTTCTAGTTTGTTCGGAAGAAGCATTCGTGATTCCAGTTTGCTCAGAAGCAGCGTTCGTGGTTCGAGTTTGCTCAGAAGCAGCGTTCGTGGTTCGAGTTTGCTCTGAAGCAGCGTTCGTGGTTCCAGTTTGCTTAGAAGCAGCGTTCTTAGTTCCAGTTTGCTCAGAAGCAGCGTTCGCGGTTCCAGTTTGTTCGGTAGCAGCGTTCGTGGTTCCAGTTTGTTCGGGAGCAGCGTTCGTGGTTCCAGTTGGCTCGGAAGCAGCGTTCGTTGTTCCAGTTGATTTGAGAGCACCATTCGCGGTACCAGTTTGTTCGGAAGCAGCATTCGTGGTACCAGTTTGTTCGGGGGCAGCATTCGCGGCTCCAGTTTGCTCAGAAGCAACGTTCGCGATTCCAGTTTGTTCAGGAGCAGCGTTCGTGATTCCAGTTTGCTCGGGAGCAGCGTTCGCGATTCCAGTTTGCTCGGGAGCAGCGTTCGTTGTTCCAGTTGATTTGAGAGCACCATTCGCGGTACCAGTTTGTTCGGAAGCAGCATTCGTGGTACCCGTTTGTTCGGGAGCAGCGTTCGCGATTCCAGTTTGCTCGGGAGCAGCGTTAGCGGTTACAGTTTGGTCGGGAGCAGTGTTCGCGGTTTTATTTTTCTCAGAAGCAGCGTTCGTGGTTGCAGTTGGTTCGGAGATAGCGTTCGTTGTTCCAGTTGATTTGAGAGCAGCATTCGCGGTTCCAGCAGGTTCAGAAGCAGCGTTCGTGGTTGCAGTTGGTTCAGAAGCAGCGTTCGTGGTTGCAGTTGGTTCAGAAGCAACGTTCGTGGTTGCAGTTGGTTCAGAAGCAGCGTTCGCGGTTCCAGTTTTCTCGGGAGCAGCGTTCGTGTTTGCAGTTTGCTTGGAAACTTCTTTCGTGGTTCCAGTTTGTTTGAAAACAGCGTTCGCGGTTCCAATTTGTTCGTGAGCAGCGTTCGTGGTTCCACTTTGTTCGGGATCAGTGTTCGTTCTTCCACTATGTTCGGAAACAACGTTCGTAGTTGCAGTTGGTTCGGAAACAGCGTTTGCACCAGAACTATTTTCAGGGTTTTCTGAGCCGGATTTCACATGCAAATTACTTTTTTTTTCATTCCTAACAAATATTTCTTCCAAAAACGCTGCTATCTCATCCGGAGATTTCTCACTGCTACCTGGGGAAAAGTCGAAGAAATCTTCTACTAAGTCATTCATATACCGAGCTTGACTGATCGCTCTTCTGGCCACCTTAACGACGGTCGGGTTCGTTCGATGTTCAATCGACGTAAGTTCGTAGTCCACTGTCCATAAAAAGTCGTAATAAGTTCATATACAACACATTCCAATATGATGTATTTCAAAAACAAATGTAAAAAGCATTCCTTTACCTAAAGACTCCCAAATGTTTTCACCTTGAGCGACAATGTTGCATGTAACAAAAACCAATTATGTAAGTTATCTTATTGAAAAATGTACTTACATTTATTCATAGCTATTTTTATTAAGATGTTAGCCAACCCTGCGTAATTCCGAATTTTTTGTATTAAAAATTCGGTAAGAGCCACAATAATTTACAAAAAAAATTGAAAAACATTGGACTAGATGGCCTCTATGGCTTTGGGAGGGTACTGACTCGAGGATTTACAAGAGAATATTCGAGAAAATGCAAATTAGTCTCGTTTGACAAATAATTCGACAACGAAAAAACTAAATTTGACGATTCAAGTATTTAAACTGCCTAGTAATGTTCAAAGTTACAGGAAAACTTTTAATCTGCAGCTCTACTATCTATCCTTGGCTTAAAGTGTTCAAGGGGAATTCAGCCATGATCGTCCCAGTAAATCCATGAAATCTAGCAGAGCTCCAAGTAATAGATTTCTTTCTCTATATAATTTCTACCATGAGTAAATAAGCGTGTAACAGAAACGTGTACTCACCCAACAGCTGAGAGCATGAAGGGATTTCCTCTCCAGAAGCCGTTGCTCCGCAGTGGAAAATGGTAAACTCGAGTCGACTGAACTCCGGAAGAACTGAGGGCACGACANATCTAGATGTGTATAAGAGACAGCAAGTATTGCATACATGACTGCCTTGGTGTTCAGACTTCGTGTGTAGTTCCAAGAGTTCGACTTTTTCAAAGTACGTTGAACATGGTATGCAGTAATGACTGCAAAAAACGTGGACTCTAGATTGCGAAAAACTCGCAAATTCAATGTTGCAATCGATGCATTTGTATTTAATTATGGCAGGAAGATTATCTCTTCTCTCCCGAGCTGAACGAATTGCAAATTTTTCACCAGCTTGAATTTTTGCTAATTTTTTCTTCAATTCTGTTTTAATTGTCCTGACATATCCATCTCCATTGGACAAACTCTTCTTCAACTTGATCAGTAGAAAATCGTCGTCATGCACGCAGAACAGCGAACATTTAATTGGAGGCCTGAGTGTTTCTTCCGCGGTGGCCACAATGTCTGCTCCCATTTCCAATCCGGCGGCGTTGAAAAGGCCAATTTGTTTCAACAATGGTGATTATTATTAACTTAGCTTCAACTTTTAAAAAGATTTGTATTACAATAACATCTGCAAAATCTGGAAAGGGGATGAGATTAGCATGCATAAACTCGGTTTAGATGGGGCAATTACTTTACAGTTAGTTTACGAATGGATACTTAGGGTAAATGGGATTGAAAAGTTTCTTCTAAAAATTGTAAATTAAAAAATTAAAAGAATTCAGTGTAGGGGGAGGGGGGACAACGTATATTGAGAATACAGAGGCTGCTCCAGCGTGACGAGTGTCGCAGATTAGAAGGATTGATTGGTCTCTGGTAACGGCCGGCACTGATAAGTCCTTCGTATGAAGAGCACACATATAAGTCCTCCGAAATACAAGCAGACACAGATAACTTGTTTGGAATACGAACTGATAGCAGAGTCGTCTTGGGATACGAGCAGACAGGGAAAAGTCGCCTAGGATACGAGCATACAGGGGAAAGTCGTCTGAAACACGAGCATACAGCAGAGTCGTCTGGGATACGAGCAGACAGGGAGAAGTCGTCTGGGATACGAGCAGACAGTGAGAAGTCGTCTGGGATACGAGCAGACAGGGAAAAGTCGTCTGGGATACGAGCAGACAGGGAAAAGTCGTCTGGGATACGAGCAGACAGGGAGAAGTCGTCTGGGATACGAGCAGACAAAGAGAAGTCGTCTAGAATACGAGCAGACAAAGAGACGTCGTCTTGGATACGAGCAGACAAAGAGAAGTCGTCTGGGATACGAGCAGACTGAAAAAAGTTGGCTGGAATACGAGCAGACTGGAAAAAGTCGTCTGAAATACGAGTAAACAGAGATAAGTCGTCTGAAATACGAGCAGGCAGCAGTCTTCGTTAATGCGAGCAGACAGAGAAAAGTCGTCTGGGATACGAGCAGACAATGGAACGTCTTCTGGAATACGAGCAGACATGGGAAAGGCGTCTGGAATACGAGCAGACAATGTAAAGACGTCTGGAATATGAGCTGACTTGAAAAATTTTCCTAGAATTCGAGCCGACTGGAAAAAGTCGTCTGGAGTACGAGCCGACTGGAAAAATAATGCGGATTACGAACAGACGAAGGGAAGTCTAGCTGACAAAATAAAAGTTGCCTACGTTCCCAGTAGGCAGAACACATCTCCAGTACCGGCGCCGCCGAGCACTTCTTTGTTTAGCCCGAAACTAATTCCGGCCTCAGTGAGGAGAGGCACAGGTCAGAAATGTGCCGTTAATTTCACGTGGGACCACAAATGCACTCAACTGTCCGCTCGTCAATAAAAACTGTTCAATAATTGTCAGCACTGCACTAGGTACGTTTGTGAGGCACTGAGGCTATATTATTACAAAACTACAAAGAGATTTCGGTCATGCTAGATGTGGTGGCTCAGACTTAGTTTTGCTAATATATTATATCTTTTACATTGAAAGACAGCGACATCGTCAATTCGTCATGAATCATGGTTTGTGCTCTGGCGAGTCTAGTGGCATTGAAGTTCAGAAATTACTGAATTCGATAATCAACAAAATCTCTAAAGTCTAAACTAATACAATGATTATTCATATTTCGGGGGTAAACTCGTTGGGACAAAATAATGTTCATCAGTAAATATCTTTATGCTAAAAAATGAATTCAATAAAACGCTGGGTGAATTCATACAAGAAACAACTTAGGACGAAGCCAAGGTGTAGGTACCTAACCGTAGCACTTCGATTGATCAAAAAACTTTCATGACAGAATCTACATTAAACTCACTTATTTCGTGTGACAATTAAGATAAGTTGTTAAAAAAAGTGTCAAATATAATCTATCTATTAACAAAATATGTTTTCACAAGTATAACTATTATCGTAATGAATTAGTTAGCCTACTGGTTTGAACCTGTTTCCAGAGCATTCGGTTTTCAATCTGAAGCCATCCATCATCCCAATTCCAAAGGACTAAAGCACACTTGACGAAGCCGGTTTATGATCGAAAGTTTTCAGAATAAAATCGAGCACACATGAGACCATTACAAAATGATAATATTATGTCAATAGTTCGCTAATTCACTACAACCAATTCAGTCTTGCTTTCAGAGATCTCTATACACTTCTTCGCGATAAGCACGGTGGGACTCAAATGGCCCGGTAAACAACGGTGTGAACTCTCACGACTAAATAGCAGGATCTTCTCAAGGTTAGAATGTTCGTCATGCGTACGGTGACATGAAACTCGTGTTTTGATTCGATTTTAATCAGATACAAACGAGAAGTAGAAATTAATTTGTTAAACTAACCGAGAAGAAGAATCAGAAAAAATATTAAATTTTAGTAATCCAGAAACAATAAACAAACTCGAATTATACCGAAAAAACCATATATATGGCGGGATAACTACGTTATATAGTTCATCACAGTTAACTCGAAACAGGTTCATTTTTAATGTTTTTTGGACTTTCCTAAATTAATTGCTTTATTTTTGGCGTGATCTTTATTTTTTCATGTGGTTTCTAAGCTATGCATACGTGAGTTTCGTATAACTAATTCGAAAGAAATACAATTATATCACTTCTTTCATCAAAATGAACTGTAAACCTAGTTTGCATTTAATCTCAGCTTTAAAAATGTGCGAACACAAGGGTATATCACGGATTGCATATTGAAGAAATAGACTGGGCCATTAAACAACGTTGTATTCTTCCCTTTGATTGATGTACTAGCATTATGAGGTTCATTTAATGATAGAATATTGAATCTCAAATTTCTGGATTGCAGAAACGTTTTTTCCTCATATATCTCCCGTGTTCGTCATTCATTATTTTGAATCAGTTAAGTTCCATTACCTATGATACTCTATTTCATTCAGTAGCATGCCGATCTTCTAAATTTATCGTTAATTGTAAAAATTTGTTGATATCATTACAGAATGAGTGCATTCTTCCCATCAATACTGGCAGGTCAATACAGTAATAAAGAATAACTCAGAAGTCCAGTTTAGCCTCATTGATACTCTCCTTATTCGAACACGCGCATTAACAGATTAAGGATCTCAAACTTATTATTACATAAGCCTTTGCGGGAAGTACGAGGGCAATCACAACATATTTCCAATTAGACCTTACCGTATCAACGCAAATTTAATTTTGATCAACAAGAACGATTTCGTGAAACTTTTTGACTATTTTGCCTTCAAAGGATAACAAAAGTCGATCTTACCAACCGTATTTATATAAAACCTACCATAAAATGTGCCAGAAAAATGGAGTAGTGCGGAGAAAGTACTGAGTCAAACCGTCAATGTTTTTAAGTGGCAAAACAACATCAACAAAACGTATTTAAGTTTAGCACTGAATTTAGAAGGAAAAACAGGGGCTAGTTTCCTAGTTAAGTTCGACCAAAGAGAGTATATATAGATGCTGAGCAACAGATCATAGCATCGAACAAAGCAACAGAATAAATAGGGTTGATTGTAAAAGAAGTACCATGAGTAAAATTTAAAATCTATTCGTTTTACATACTAGTAATGTACGAATGTCTTACTGCAAGAATTCATGTCGTTCTCCAGGTTGAGAGTTCAGCTTAATAAAGGTCTTGCATCCTATATACACCTATATAAAACACTGAATATTATTTTGTCTGAACAAGAAGCAGATACTAATTAGCAAATGACATGAATCCAATATTGGGATAGTGTATTTTAACGAGTCAAATACATAAAACAATTGAAACCTTCAACAAATATTTGAAAATAAGCAAAACAGAAAAAGGGAGGCGTACACATAATTTGCATTTTGTTACCCGATTTATAGACATGTACAACGGTAAATTCTCATTCCTTCTATGGGTTAAGCAAATATACTTCAACATTAGCTAAGTTTATGCTTACAGTGATTCATAAATAAAACAAATTACAACATAGCTTGATACAAATGCACATACATTTCAGGTTTAGCAATAAAAAAGGTGTTTTTGAACAAGGAAACGAAGCAGTTTTTGCCAGTGAAGATGGAGAACACCAATTTAATCTATCCAGAATACCTACATTACTTCATAACGTAATTCTCATAAGGGTCACCAAATTATTGTTGACATTTTACAACATTTCTATTGATTAGTAAAAAATTTCATTCATCATTAAAATGGGGTAGGTAGGTACTGATGAAAGTAGGAGATTTTTACCAAGTCTTTTCAACATTCTCAATAGGATGACGTAAGGGACGAGTTTGCCAAAATATCAGTTTAAATCTTCTGTTTCTCAGGATATCATATTTCACTGAATATTTTGAACAAACAATTTTGCATATAAGTTCTGATTTTGCACAACTTTATCAGTATTACCATAAACCAGACTGCTTCAGCAGAAACTTTAAGGTTTTGAGCGCAAGTCAAGTGAATACTCATACAGGTTCTTAAGCATGGATGATTCACCATTAATTAATGTTTAATTTATTTCATTTGAGTGAATGTAATTTTCACATTTACAGTTCAAATTATGAGCTAAAATATTAAGCTATTAATAGCCTGAATAAGGTGAAGGCTTTATTTACCAGAAGCAACTGAAATCCATTTATATTATCTACAACATATGGCCAGGAATGTGTTGCTCTACCATAAGCCAAAGCCTCCATGTACAAATTCAACTTGAGATGCTGGTTCTTGGAATGCTAACCAGTCCGATGCATGTGTTGGTAGCAGTCCCAATGATTGGCATTTGTATAATGCAAGTCCAATCTGAGCCAAGTTCCCCAGTAAGTAGGTTGCTTTCTGTAATATTGAATACAAATTAATGAATATTACAAAAAGAAAGACTGTACCACATACAAGTAAAATACTCACTAATAAGTATGAGTTGATACCTGTATTACAATACATTATTTTCAAAGCCAATATGTGTGGTTTAATCTCCAGGTTTTTGAATTTGTCTCATTTTATGCTGTGCTTTAAAAACTATCAATTTGAATGTGTTCAAAAGTAATCTCAATTGCGATTATTTTAAACCTTGATGAACATTAGATATGAGGTACTATTCTAGTTTTCACATCTTTGTTCCAAAGCCAATTCAATTAATCAGCTCACTTACTTGCAATATAGCTTGGGTGCCCTCAAATGTACTGAAAGTAGCATTTGTTGCAAAGAGAGCTTTGCAAGGCCTCATGAGCATCATCCCCACCATCATAATGGGAAAAATGCTGATACTGTTGCCAGACATGTAGAGGAGAAATAAATTCATAGGCACACCCTTGATGGGACCAAGTGCCAGGTCCCAAGCCTTCTTAACCACCAATTTCTGGGAGTCAGGTGACCTCTGGGTTTCAGAACATATCTGCACAAAAATCAATCATGCATGAAGAAGCTGCAAGTTTTGAAATGCAATTGCTATAATGAACCATATTTTACATCAAATTCAAAAGATGATTTCAGAAATTTTCCCAAACAATATTATTCTCTAGGGTTTGCACAACATTATCAACAAAGAAAATAAAAAATTAGAAAACTTGTCTCAAGCTTGTCAAAAAAAGAAAAGATAGGGAATTGTTCAATCAATATTTCTTTCCCATGAATCAACAATTATAAGATATATATATTTATTTATTAGGCGAAGGATAAGCTCCAAAGTACCAGTAATGCATTTATATTCAATTAAAAGTATAGCAGTTTGCAAATATGTCATTTCATAAAATTTTAAACATCTGCATTCCAAAAACTTAAAAGCAAAGAAAACTCCACAAAAATTCATAGTATCTTTAAAGAAAATGTTTCGGAGTCCAGCTCCATCATCAGTTTGAAAATTCTAGATGAATCAGTGATTAGTACAGTCAAGATTACAACAAAAGACCTAAGCTGTAAAACCTACCTATTTACAATTTCAAGCGGGTAAGAGCTAAAAGATAAATTCAAACTAGGCCTCTGTTTAAAAATATACAATGATTCTAAAATGCGCAAATCAGAAACACTGGAACTGAAAGCTAAAACTTTGAAGTCATTGTCAGAAACTGGAACATTGCACTACCCGGCATGAGCCCGCACAGCCGAATGAGGGGGGTGCGACAGTAAGTTACTAGTTCTACAACTCCTGCCCCTATGTTCTGCGACCTTAGAATAAAGATTGCAAGACGTCATCCTGATGTACGCAGATGCACATTGTGCACAACTATAGTTGTGCATGATGTGCATCATTGGCTGTGTGGCTGTGAGCCCGCACAGCCAAATGAGGGGGGCGCGACAGTAAGTTACCAGTTCTACAACTCCAGCCCCTATGTTCTGCGACCCTAGAATAAAGATTGCAAGACGTCATTCTGATGTACGCAGATGCACATTGTGCACAACTATAGTTGTGCACGTTATGATCTGCGTATGTCGGGATGACGTCTAGCAATCTTTATTCTAGGGTCGCAGAACATAGGGGCAGGAGTTGTAGAACTGGTAACTTACTGTAACACCCCCCTCATTCGGCTGTGCGGGCTCACGCTGGGCAGTGCGATGTTCCAGTTTCTGACAGTGACTTCGAAGTTTTAGCTTCCAGTTCCGGTGTTTCTGATTTGCGCATTTTAGAATCATTGCATATTTTTAAGGGGAGCGTCTACCCTAAAAATTATCTTGGCTATTTACAGACAAATCACTCTGAAACTTGGTACACGTATGTAAAATGGGGAAAAAATTGCATTTTGTTCTTGTGAATTTTTCTAAAAAAATGAAAGAAAATGTGAAATTCTTAGAAAACGGTCAAAAAAGGGGGTACTTTTGAAATCTATCTCCTCCTAGGATTTTCAAGCCACAACATCGAGACACATATCATACGATGCGTAAAGACCTTATCCAAAATGTTAAGAGGCCGTTTTTTTTTAATTCTCATTTTTTGTGGGTGTGGGAGCATTTTTTGTAAATTTTTCGATTATCCCCCCTGCCACCCCCATTTTTTTCCAATAAAATCCAAACTATAACGAAATTGAAAAAACGGCTTCTTAACTTTGTAGATAATTTTGTTGCGCATCGAATGGTATATGTCTCATTGTTGTAGCTTGAAAACTGTAGGAGATCGGCTTGGCGTGTGAGAGGTTTTCACGTTTTCAAATTGTTCAGTAGGTAGAGGCACAGCTGAAATTTCGTTTTCAAAGAAGGCATGGAATCCTTCCACGCTCACGTCGCCCGAGGCATCCGCACGACCCCTCCCCATGAGCCTATCCAGCGAACGCCATAGCGCCCGAGGGTCGCCGCGCTGTGCGTCAACTCTTAGACGCCAGAATGACTCCCTCTTGGATCTAAGAAGGTTGACATGGGCGCGCCGCGCATCCCGCCAGTTGGACGTCGCTTCAGCCCTGGCAGCAGGATCATTACGTCTGCTCGCGCGATGGACAGCCCGCTGGAGCAGCCGAACACCACGCTTCGAGGCGCGACATTCTCGATATCGTAGAGTTTTGCAAGATCATCCACCGACAGCTCCGACCATGAGTCCGGCCGACCAAGTCGGGACAACTGAAGTCTCCTGCTCAAAACATCGCTGTCGAGATCGCGCCATGGGCGACAGATGACGGCTCTGTACGTCAACGCCAGGCGAACACATGGCACCATCCACTGGAGTAGTCGGTGGTCGGATATTGCAATATCGATGATGTCAACGGGCAGAAATTGAATGTCGGTACATGTGATGACAACATCCAGCAACCCGCCGAGGTCATGGGTTGGTAAGGTAACGTGACAGACCATGCCGAAGGCAGACAGCAGATCGTTCAGCTGACGCGTCCATTGGTCGTCGGCACGATCCAGTCAAACATTAAAATCGCCAGTGATAAAAACGTGATAGGTGAGGGTCACAAGTCCAGTTAAAACATCGCTTAATTCAACATAAAAATCACGTGCGACAGCAACTGATCCGGGACGATAGATGACGACAGCAACACACGCTAACGAGCCGCAAGCGACCGTGACACACAACAGCTCAAAGGTGGTGGGTCGGGCGCCGATGTCGAGCCTGGTCAAATTCACGCCGCAGGCGACGGTCGCTAGTCCACCGTGCTTCGTCACTAGGGTGTTGGGCTGCGCGCGAGGCCGTGCACGCTCAACCACTTGGAGTCCTTCAGCCCGAAGACGCGCGATGGAAACCGAGTCAGCATCATGCCAGGTCTCGGTCAAGAAGACGACATCCAAAGAGCGCGAGCGGCGGATGCGAAGGAACTCGTCAACTTTGTTGTTCAGCGAGCGGATGTTTAGGCTGCCGAACATTAACCGGCAACACGTCTGTGCGGAGTGACGATCCACATGGACGCTGCGCAGGTTATGAGGCCTGCAAGCCGACACATGTCCACGTTCAGCAGCAGAAGGATCAGCCGACGCACAGTCTAGCACAGATGGCTGCCGTCGTGGCAATGGCCGATTGCCAATTATCACAAACGCACCACCGTTGCACGCAACCCGATACATGGCGGCAGTACGCCTGTTACGACCGGCACGGCATCCGCGATAAGACAGACGAGGGGCGGGAGTAGCAAGGAGCAAATTGACTCGTTGACGGACGGATGGATCGAGGGTTGCAGCGGCTGGCCGCAGGCCAAGCAGCTGCATTGTCGAGTAGGCTAATGGTGCCATGGATATCACTATCAGCCTGATTCAACTCACGTTACAGATTATGAAATAGCAGTGTCAGACCTCTAAAAAGCATCTAGAGGACCTGTATGTTGAACGTCGAGACGATTACTTAAAAAATCCGTGGAATCTTGGTCGAACAAAGACTAGCATCACAGGGCTTGGATCAGCCAAGTAGGGTGTTGATAGCCAAGGGTGGAAAAAAAAACGAGCCGGAAAACAAAACTGCACTCGTGCATAGTGATCATTTAGACCAGTGGTTCCCAAAGTGGGCGATATCGCCCCCCTAGGGGCGGTGGAAAGATTTTGGGGGGCGGTAAGAAAGAAGAGAACGGTAGGGGGGCGATAGGGGGGCGATAGTCCGAAGTCAATGTCAGAAGTGCGAACGTTGTTTGACGATTTGTACACAACACGTGCAGCACCTGACTCCCAGCGATGGTTTTTTCACCCAGATCTGTTTTTAACCTCTCCTGGGTTTACGTATTGGACGAATTAACGGCCGGAATCGCGGCCGGTCTCACGGCCAATTTCAAAATTTATTGATCAAGGAATGTCTCTCAAACTAATGAACTTAACTCGATGAAACTTGGTACTCCGTATTATTAATATCTAACAATGTTTCGCTCGCGAAAATTGTTTGAATTTTGCCATCATTTGTTTTTGCCATAGTTATATGGCAAACGGGACGAAATTAACAGTGATCAAATAATTTCATCCAAACTACTGAACAGATTCGAACGAAATTTTTAATTTGCAGTCGTAACTACCTAACGGTAAAGTTCAGCTCGTGAAAATTTTTTCGATTGTGCCTTCGTTCGCGAGATTTTTTTTCCTTTTCACCTTCATTCGTGGTTCAAACAGCAATACGTGCTTAAATTCGCATTAATCAAGAAATTCTTTTGAAATAGATTTGAATGAAACTAATGAAACTTAGTATTTAAATACCTAACCTCAGCAACGGTGATGTTTACAATTTATTCGTTTTGCCTTCGTTTGCGAGTTATATGGCTGTAGGTACATGGCTCGATCTTGGTTAAACCGGCCGGTAGAAAAGCCGGTCGTTCCTCCTATATCTGTATACGAAACGGGAACGAAAGCAAAATAGAAAAATTGTCACGAGCTAGACATCACCGTTGAGAGGTTAGGTATTTATATACAAAGTTTCGTTGAAATCTGTTCTGTAGTTTAGAAGAAATTTCTTGATCGCCGCGAATTTAAGCGACAAATTACCCGGCGATACGGGCCAAATATATAAGGAAGTGTGAAATCAAGAATGGCGGTAAATGAAAAAAAACTCACAAACGAAGTCAAAATAAAAAAATTATAAGCTAAAAAATCACCGTTTGGTAGTTAGGAATGCATATTAAAAATTTCGCTCAAATCTGTTCAATAGTTTGGAAGAAATTTTTTGATCACTGCGAATTTCGGCCTGTTTCGCAATATACGCGTAACTCACGAATGGCGGAACTTTAAAAAAAAATTTAGGAGCTAAACATCATCGTTAGGTTATGATGAATACGTGTTCCAATTTTCATTGAGCTGCGTTCATTAGTTTGGGAGATACTACTTGATAATTGAATTTGGAGATTGGTTGTGCGACTGGCTACGAGTCAGGCCGTAAATTCGCCCGAGACGTCCTAGGTTTCTAGTGCTGAAACAGTTAAAACAGCTGAAAAACCTATTGCTTCACTAAATGGAGTTCTTTTTGTGAAATACACATTTGTGTTTAACCTTTATCTTTTAAAATTGCAGAGTACTAAATTTCAAGAAAGAGGCGTAAGTTTTTATATATATACTTTGGGGGGCGCTAGAAGTTTACTAGGGAGCCAAAGGGGGCGCCAGCCTGAAAAAGTTTGGGAACCACTGATTTAGACACTGTAATCCTCAGACATGATCATTTGAACACTATATTCACTGTAAAACGATCCACACAAGAAAGTCATCTTGTCAATCGGTTGTTTAAAGATTTACGAAGATCGGATATGACACTGGCCTAAGTTGCAAACAAAGGAATAAGGATTGATGGAGCAGCGCACATCCTTTTAGCTCTTACCCACTTGAAATTGTAAATAGGTAGGTTTTACAGCTAAGGTTTTTTTGTTGTAATCTTAACTGTACTAATCACTGATATATGTGTTCTAGAATTTTCAAACTGACAATAGAGCTGGACTCCGAACGTTTTCTTTACAGATACTATGAATTTTGTGGAGTTTTCTTAGCTTTCAAGTTTTTAGTGAATTTATAATTCAAGCAAACAAGTGACATTATTATCTGCATTCCAGTATTGCCCTCCTACCAAAATATCCTACACAATGACTGCACCCAAAATGTTTATTTTATGCTAGCATCAGGCTGTCAGACTGCATTATGAATGCATTTTTATTTCAACTAAAACATGAGAATATGCTACCTATCACATACTCATATTGCTCAATTGCCTCTAAATTTAAGAAAAAATATTTTAGTGGCAACTTCTAGGGTAAAATTAGAGATTTGGCATAGTACATGTGCACCCCTTTGCAAACAAGTTTATTGCTCAAAAAATGGCTTTCCATTGTCCATTCTGGAAAATCTGATAGAAGCCAATGTGAATGAGACAAAAATGCTTATGCTTGTAACCAATTTATACTATTGGGCATGAATTTCCTAAAATTGTTGGTAAAAAGATTCATTTCATGGGTGATTTTGTAAAAATATTGGTAAAAATGCAATTTATCCTATTTTCAACTAAAAACAATTGCAAAAATGCTTTAGGAATGGGTGAAATTGGCTAGATTTACAGGTATTTTTGTCCAATTCATGGATGGCTATCATGGCTTCTGCTTAATTTTCCATTTTGGGCTTGCAGTCAATTTAATCAATTTTTATGACCTTTGACTAATTCTCTTTCATTAAAAAGTAGATAACTGGTAGTATATTATGCCTGCAGTTATTAAAAATTGCACTGTAGATAATAGTTTAAACCCACAATATTTTAAAAGTTTTGTCCAACTTTCCTGATTGGTCCATAGCCAGTGAAAGGGATTAACAGCTCAAAAAATAGACTTGTGACACAAAATCACATGAATTTATTGCTTCAAAAATCCAGTCTTGGCTAAAAGAGTAGATGTGTTTTATACCATAAAATGGGGTAACTTTGACCACTTTTTTTCAAAATGATGCCATTTTTTACTAGATAAGTTAAGCTTAAATTGAAACATGCAAAATACAGGTCTATACTCTAGCTTCACTCACCATAAATTGCTGGCTCCTGCCTCTCATAGTCTTTATGTAATTTCAAAAAAAGTGATGGTCTTTGTTACCCCAGCTCTTGGGGTAACTTAGACCGGGTGGTAAAATCAATTATATTTTTTGGTAAAATAACTCCAAATAACTCCAGGTTGTGGTGCATTGTAGTAGAACTCTTCTAGTTACATATGCAACAGACAGATTTTAGGAAAGTGTCATAGTTTGCCAATGGGGGGTGCCACCCCCCAATGGGCAAAATGTGACCACCTAATGGCAGCCGTGATGGGGTAACATTGACCAGTTTGGAAATTTAGTTAAAATTACCATATATAAGACTCTGTAGAGTCTGAAACATAAAGAAAAAAAACATTAATAGGTGTAATCAAACATAAAATATGTTATATAGGTACCGTACCTATGGTAACTTTAACTTAATTTCCAAGCCAGTCAATGTTACCCCATCATGGCTGCCATCAGGTGGTCAAAGTTCCCCCATTGGGGGGCGGTGCCCCCCATTTGCAAATTATGACACTTTCCTAAAATTTGTCTTTTGCATATGTAACTAGAAGAGTTCTACTACAATGCATCAAAACCTGGAGTTATTTTACCAAAAAATAAAAAAATTGGAGGGGGTACTCCGACAGGCTTTAAATAATAGCTCTTTTTTGTGGGTCACATTATTAATTATTTAACCTATTAGATATGCAAACTTTTCAAATCTTTCTATTGTGTTATGTAGCCTCAGTAATAGGCCTTTGATGGCCATTGACAAAATTTTTCTCAGTTTCTGTCAAATCGTTTTTGAGTTTTGGGGGTTTTTGTTAAAAAAACGAAAAGTGGTCAAAGTTACCCCACCGGTCAAAGTAACCCCATTTTACGGTACTAGTCTTAATAACAAGATTTACAGAATTTTACTTCTTACTAAAATATTCAGGCTTGAAGTCATGCCCAACTAGAAATTTAATCTCCCTGACAGATGTCCTAATTTTTGTAATTGCAACAGAATTCATGATTTTGAAAGCATATTCAAGTTTTGCCATGGAATTAATAAATTTTTTAGAAATTCAATTTCTTCCTTTTAATTTACAAAATTTTGGTATATTTAAATTATTACAATTTAGGAGATACTGCCTTTACTGCTTATGTAATACTTTGATGTTGACTGCCCACTTGAAGAGGCTGATAGCCTGTGCCTGATGCTTGATTGACAACTGTGACATTGGATTGACATCAGTCACTATTTGATTGACAGCTTGATTGAAACTTTTTCCTGGCTGATGCCTGATGTTTAATTGACAACTATGATATTTGATTGCCTGCTCCCCAGCTGTCACTGTGACAGTTACACTGTCAACATTTGATTTTAATTGACAGCTTGATTGACACTTCCTCGTTTTTTTTTAAATCATGGAAATGTGGCCATGCCATATTCTGTGGTCATCAACCGGGCTGGAAAAGTCCTATTTTTGTCTGGAATATCGTGGCTCTAATATCATATAATTTCAGTAGGTATGAAATCTCACGGCTTGAATGTCATAAATTTTTGTTTGATTGAAAAATCGCGGTTGCACTTTGCAAACATGTCATTTCATAAAATTTTCAACTTCTGCAATCTGCATTGCTTTACCATTCCCGCCAAAATATCCTGCAGAAAAACATAAACATTGTAATGTAAACAAATCAACTAAACGTTTTGTTGAAGATTGTGCATAGTTGCAGTCATGTCAAAAGTGATCAGTTTGCATTAAGGGGAGCGTCTACCCTAAAATTGAAAATTTCCACTTTTTCGGTTTTTATACTCATTTTAAAGCTGACATTCTGCCCTATCCAACGGTACCACTGCCATCTCTCTACGTTGATTTATGATTTCACGGCATTTCATGAAAGGGGGGCGGGTGGGGGAGTTCTTTAAGTAATTAGATAGGAACTAATTAGCTGCTGAGCTCTTTAAGTATAGTGTCTACTTGAGTTGTGCTGCAGTTACATGTTTAGTCTCATCTTAAAGCTGACATTCTGGCCTATCCAACGGTACCACTACCATCTCTGTACGTTGATTTTTACGTACACGACACTTTATGAAAGGGGGGCGGGTGGGGGAGTTCTTTCAGTAATAGATAGGAGATAATTCGCTGCCCCAGCTCTACAAATACAGTGTTTTTATGAGGTCTGACTCAGTGTGCCTCCGGGCGTTGTACGGAGAGATGTGCATGTAGTTGCTCCCATCATCCTTGAGTGGAATCAAGCTTCAGAAACGTTTAGTTTGGTATCTATGCAACATTGAGCGCATATTGTGGTGCGCGCGGGACTTTGTCGCGCTCTTCTCAACATTCACACTTATTGTCACGGAAAACCTATCTCCTCCTAGAGTTTTTGAGCTACAACAATGAGACATATACCATTCGATGCGCAACAAAATTATCTAGAACGGATGGCAGGCTTTTTTCTAATTTCGTTATAGTTTGGATTTTATTCCGCAAAAAGGGGGGTGGCGGGGGGGAAAATCGAAAATTTTTCGAAAAATTCACGAAAAATGCTCCCACTCCCACAAAAATTAGAAATCCAAAAAACCGCTGCCATCAGTTTTAGATATGGTCTTTACGCATCGAATGATATGTGTCTCGATGTGGTAGCTTGAAAATCCTAGGAGGAGATAGATTTCTACGGTACCCCCTTTTTTGGCCGTTTTCTAAGAATTTCACGTTTTCTTTCATTTTTTTCGAAAAATTCACACGAACAAAAATGTCTTAGAATTCTGTTTTACATATGTGTACCAAGTTTCAGAGTGATCCGTTCGTAAATAGCCGAGATAAATTTTAGGGTAGACGCTCCCCTTAAAGCCAAACCCATGGTTTGAAAACCATAAAATAAGGGTTTTTCGGGGTTNAACGACTCGACAACCAGTGTTCTCAACTTAATTGCCTGTAGAACCATCCGACATACGAGTCTCATATACATATGCTTGCCGACGATCCAATCCTTCGAGGTGATGGTGTCGGTTGAAAGTTATTGGAGAACTACGTTTCAACCGTTAACTATGTGGAATAGCAGCTTGTTAGCTGAAGCATTGTTGGTTTAAAGTTCGTGAGGTACGATGGGTCAATTGAGTACAGCTGCTTAGGTGCCACTGCCAGGATGACTATATCAATAGCATTTAGAAGGTTGATGTTGGCTCCAGGTCCACTGTCCAGGGCTGATTTGAGGTAATTTGCTGGTCTAGCTATGGGCTATGGCGCGGCACCTCTCGTTCGCCATCGGTTCGGCGGCTCGGCGTGAGAAGTTGAGAGACGGTAGGTCGCAGCTGTTCACACGCTATTTCGTAAAATTGCCCGAGAACAGTAAATTCTTACCCGCGATTTTCGAGAAGCACCCGGGAGGACGAAAATTGCACCCGCGATTTTACAACTTCACCCTTGAAGAGCCTATTTTTACCCGCGGTATTCTAAAAAATCTGCCCATTATTCCTGTCTGGAAACTACAGCTAAAAAAATTCAGTAGCGGTTCGCCAAGTATATATATTCCATGCCTGGTCATCAAGGTGAGATGTAACTAATTGTCACTCCTTGCTTCCTGCTTTAAGCTCTGTAAAGATTTTGTTTCTCTGTTCCTGTTAGCTGACAAGTTTGAGTTCAAATCTATTCAAAATTAATATTTCAGTCATTGTGCTAAATTACTAGCAATTTTATTGCGTAAATAGCATGCAAGAGAGCTTGAACAGGTGTATTAATAAATCTAATAAGTAATATCCCATTTCTTCCAGTTAGGTCTAAGGAGCCTGCAATGTGAATGTGCATGCAAACTTCATTTCATTATAAGTTTTAAAACTCAAATTTAAGATTTGTAAATTCTCTATTCTGTTAGACTCTAATTTAAAGTAATTCAAGTGTACAATAATGAGCAGTTGAATAATAAAATTTTTTTTATTCCTTTCCACATTGAGTCATAGTGTCATACTACCTGCATATTGGGATTGTAGCCGGGCGGTGAAGGGAGAGCATCGCTGATCCGATCTTTACGGCCACCTCCACCCAATTCAACTCCCCATCTTCTTTTAGGAGCTCCAGTTGATAAACTATACAAAGATGAGTTGCGAACCGTCATGTTAGTAAATAAAAGTTGCAAGTTTTTAATTCTTCTTCGTACACTCAGGCTCAGGATAACAAATCAATCCCGAGGACAACACTCCACACGAAGAACAATTATTCGTATGAATGAAAATTAAAACCCGGACATTAGAGAGTACTGTAAATTTGGTAGAAAAATTTCCGGAGAAGAATGATCAAATTCAGTGATTGATATGTTGGGAGCCTAAATTATTGCATAATAAATATATTAAGGAGCTTTCATTGAAACTTTAATGAAGTCCTTTAGTTTGAAAAAATATTCGGTTGTTATTTTTTGACAACGTAATTATTCATTGACCGGTGTTTAATACATTTCCTATGTAGTCTGATACTCCGAAATTCCATTTATAGAATTTTTAGCGCATATACTATAGTCAGTTGGGGGGGGGGGCTGGCTTGACTGAATCGACACTTTTGCGGGCCCGCTTGCGAACTCGCCTGCGGACTCGCGCAACTGAACCACTCATAAGACCTTCAATACTGAACGGATTTGCTTGAATTTTGGAATGTGAGTAGACATTATTGGTACGCTGCCGCAGGAATCATTACAGATTTTTACATGAATTAACGTATTTTTGATCAACCGAGGTAATAGCCTCCCTGATAGCATCGTTGACGCTCCGAGTAGAACGCCTTCAAGAACAGACTAGACGAAGCAATGCAGGAGCATATGTTCAGTCTTAAAATGCCTAGCAAATTACGGAAAGACGCCCTAGCTGTGCTTCGGTCATGCTTCCTTAGTTTTTGGGAATTGGATTGGATTTCTACAGTGGCTACTGATGGAAGGGGCCATCATCTTGCTTCCATTCGATCAGGGTTGTCTCCAGTCCCATGGGTAGCATGTCATTCTCGCCGTATTACAGTGGTCTTAAATCGCCTTCATCTAGGACATGTTGGGGTTCGATCTTACCTCCATCGGTTTGGGATGACTGACACTCCCATGTGCCTGCATTGTGGGCTAGAAGAAACAATTGAACACTTCCTCCTGACATGTGCTCTATACAACCGTGAGAGACGGCTGATGGTATCAAGCATGAATGCCCTGGGAGTTCCTCAAATGTCCCTGCGCGTGCTTCTTGGTGGAGGCAATTTTCCTAGAAGAGTTCAGCACTCCATTTTGCGAGCAACTGCTACTTATCTTGCCCAAACTGGCCGCCTAGCTACCTTATAGCTACTGGGGAGCACTGGATCTATCACCAATTTGCCTCGCATCACAACACATCATGAGAGACTGCTGACAACGTGGAGAGTAAGCATCAGCAGACAGAAGAGTGCAACTGAAAATGAGAAGATGAAGTCTTAATTTAATTCAATAATCATTGCTGAGTCCAGGTGTTACAAGTGGTCTGCGCTGGACTTCTTCGTCACCTACAACCTGTCATCATCATCGTCCATTACCTGGATATTTGCGAAAAAGTGTAAGTTTTTACAATTACATTCCTGATTACGACGGTGGGCAAATTTAAATAATAATAAAGAGGTACTTTCATTGGCTAGATAATGTGTTAAATACACTTGTGAGTTGTGACGAATGTTGAATTCACAGTTACCATTTCAATTCTAAATCTACTGGCAACTAGCGAATTTGTTTTGCAACTAATATTTCATGTATCTTATTACTGGTATGTCCGATGAAATAACTGTCAGGCATCAAATCACTCCATTGCAGTGATTGCACCAACGTTGCCCCAACTTGCCTGGTTGCCAATAACTTGCCATAGCACTTTTGTTGCCAGCTTCCAAAAGAAGGCTTAAGAAGCCATATAGTAAAAATATTGCAAAACTCTCTAGCATCTAAATTAATAATAAAAAATTTCAATTCTTAACAGTATCATGCAGTTGTCACTTGTCATTGATGAGCTGTGAATTAAATGCAGTCTCTGCTAGACTGCTGCTAAGCCAGCCTGCCACTGCCAGTGCCAGTGCCAGGCCTCCATGCCTGCCTGCCAGGGTGCAGAGGGTGCAAGCAGCCTTTCCACAATATGGTTTTTAGCCCAAAGCCAAAGCGTTGCCAGCCATTTTCAAGAACTGTCGCCATGTAATTTTTAATAAGAAAGTGATGCAAGTAACTTTAACTTTCTTACTCTCCATGCACGGCAACACTTAGCCTGGGGTCTCTTGTAAAATTGAGACCGGGGAACCACAACAACACTTAGCCTATACACATTTTGCAACTGATTGCCGGACAAGCTTCACTGCATTCTGATCCATCTGGCATACCGGAAACCTTGCAGTCTTTCAGATTTACAGTAATTTCTAAAATGTCATAATTTCAATCCAAATGTGTTGGCAATATCTTCAGAAGGCGTAGATTTTGCTGCTGATGCATCACCAAATATCTTTTGATATTCACCCAATGTCTGCACCCTGTCTGAAGAGCAGAATTGCAATTTTCTTGCTTGTTTCTAAAATTTCGCGGCTCCAATGTGACCAATTTTTAATTCATTTGAAATCTTGCGCCCCAATTGTGCATTTTTGGTAATAATTACATAGTAGGTAATTAATCTGGCGGAAATCTTGCAATTCCGAAAATGGCAGGTAAGCTCTAGTCGCAGCCCTAATGGTAAAAGTTTTCCATGCTTGCTGCTGAGCGGCAACTCATGTGTGTCAAGTGTCATTGACATTATTACACTTTTGTAATAGACTATGCAACCTAGATTCAACTTTGATTGTTAAAAATATGATAACTACTACATTAATTTCACATTATTAAATCAAGTAGTTGCGATAGCCAAGTGCCAACAAATGACAAGTACATCTCACCTGTTGCACAAGACACAAAATGGCAGCAGCAGAAAAAATTTAAATTCCCCATCGCTGCAGTTGTTCATTAATTGCAAATATTTTCCACTAATCTCTATGTTGCATATTTTTAATAACATTTTTTATTTTTCAGGGTATGTATGCTTCTCTTATCAAGATGCATTTGGATTAAAACAGGATGTTTCATCATGAGGCGAAATGAAACTAGCACTCAAGACTATTCCAAGGAAGATGAGGCAGCCTAATACTGCTTCAAGTACATTCCTCTTTATGGTGGGTGGTCCACACTTTTGTTCAATTTTAATCTTATTCATATGAAATTTGCTTTGCATCTTGTGAATGATATTGGAATGATTGGGTCTAGCAGAAAAGATTTGTTAACTCATCTAGGAATAAAGATCTCCTGATCTCTTCAGTATATTTACTCTCTTTAGAGTTAAGTAAATCATTGCAACTAATCAACAATTGTAGGAGTATTTGCTGACATTTAATTGTATTTTCACAATATTATATTGAGAATCCCTGTTACAAATACAAGTGGGAAAAAAATGAGTGATCACTGTAAAATTTAAGTTTTTTTAAGTGATATCTATTAACTTGTTAGAAGTAACTGCGCAGCTTCCTATGATATCTCAATGAATAAACTTGAAAACCCTCTTAATGAAATGTTTTACAAATGACAACATTACTACCACTATCCTTTGTACATGCTTCTTGCCATAACAGGCCGTATATAACAGCAATAATAGTTAAAAATTATGTATGAACAATTTTCTTTGTGATTTATGTATTAAATGACTTTTTACTTCTTAAATCTATAGCCTCTTTAAGTAACAATGTGGTCTCAATGTTATTTCAGTCTTACACTTGTCATGACAGTAATGTAGTCATGAGGCAAAATTTGGTTCATATTTATTTTTTATATTTAACTGTGCTCCAACTTCATTTGTAGCACATGACCATAATATGTCAAGAACAGTTTGCTAACTTATATTTACGTTATGATGAGAAGAGACAGAGTTCATCAAATCATGTATAAGCTTCATTCAATATTTCTACATTCCACATGAATTTCATGAAGAATTTAGCTTATGGAAACTATAGTCTTGATGCTTATGATTCACAGGCATTAATTTAAAAATGTAGGCAGCCATCTCTCTTTCAGAGTATTCTAAGCCAATCATTTATTATACAAAGAAAAACATACATTCCCTTTACGAACAAAAGCATGAATTTCTACAAATGAAAATAAATTTGGCTTTTATTTAATTACACTACATGCTATAAAAATAAAATTCCTCTCGCATTTTAATGTTTTAAATGTTCCAATATTGATTGTGCTTGATTAATTGATTATTTAAACTGTCAGCTTATTCTCATGTGCAATTATATGTGCAGATTGTCGAATGAACTGTGGTCCCTGAACACTGCACACTTCAGGAGCGTCAGGCACCATATCAACATGGCAATATTAAGAAGAAAGCTGTGGCACAAATTGACACCTCTTATTTCTCGCTATTTCATGTCTGCATTTATACTTTAATTTAAATTGTCTTCAAATGAAGTTAATTATTCTTCCCAGTTGTAAAGAGAAGTGTTTTAAATTGGCGTTTTGATAATTGCTAAACTAAGTTATATGCGTACAATACATTTTTAAAGTTAAACTTTACTTTGCAGTGTTCATTCTAGGAAATTTTATTTTATATTGATAAACTTGTACACTCATTCATGTGTCACAAATGCTGAACTGATGTTCAACAGAATTTGTTGTGGCTTGGTATTTTCTTCATTCCTAAATTATAATAGATATGTAATATTAACCAGAACATTGCATGAAAAGTAATGTCTAATATTTTTATTTCAATTAACACAAACATTGTGAGAATGCTATCATAAAAAGTCTTTAAATATACTTCAACGGGTATTAGGAGAACTGAGTATACACTAGAAATATTGATAGAAACACATAAGTTATTAAATATTAATTTCTTCAACATTTCTGTATAAATGTTGAGGCTTGCAGGTTTTTCTCAATTACTTTCAATCAATGGCTGTGCAGCAGGAAAGAAGATGGAGGTCTTCCCATTCTCCAGCACGAGTGCATGTACGTATATTGATGATGGATGATCTGCAAATAAGATATATTAATAAATAATTTTATGATGATGAAATTAAATATCATTAGCTGTCATTACTTGCATCAAGTTGAAAATGCTTTGGCAATATAGTTTTGCCCAGTATAGAAGGAAGGCAGCAAATAATTCAAATGATTGAAGTTCATGTGAAGCTATGACTTATGGAGAACTATTAAAAGGCTGCTTATTATTTAACTGACTCAACAAATCCCTAAAACAGTTGAAAAACGAAATGTCAGGACCTGACAATTGCCCAAATCAGACTGAAAAAGCATCAGGCAGCAGGATTTCTATCGTGTGATGTATGCATGGGAAGCTCAGTACAGCAGGGAGCAGGCTATGACATTTTTTCTGAAGCAGAGGCCATACTACATATAAAATCCAACTTTTGGACTCTAAAAAGCTTGATACAAGCATCAGCAAGCAAGGCTGACTCTACATAAACAAGTAAAGTACTGTTCTTCATTTCCTGCACTGCTAACTGTGATTTGACGCCTGACAGTTATTTCATCGGACATACCAGTAATAAGATACATGAAATATTAGTCGCAAAACAAATTCGGCAGTTGCCAGTAGATTTAGAATTAAAATGGTAACTGTCAATTCAACCTTCGTCACAACTCATCAGTGTATTTAGCACATTGGCCCGTATGCTAAATAGGGCACTAGCACTACGAAGTAGCACTATGCACTACAAGCCGTAGTGCCGTACTAGTGCGACATGGAACACTACGGTTGGCATGCTAAATAGGGCACTAGCACTACGAAGTAGCACTACGCACTACAAGCCNCAAGAACAACACCCTTGCCCTTATCAGGTTTACAAATGACTAGGTCTTTATTTTTTGCTAGGCCTTTCAATAAAATTGTGTCACGAGGTTGGAATACAGAGGAGAAAACTTTATAGGACTTGAAGCCATAAAAATGCCGGTACGCTAAACTTCTGTCTCTTATACACATCTAGATGTGTATAAGAGACAGGCGCAATAAGCATGTGAAACCATATATTAAATTTCATAATTATTGGTTACGAATTGAGGTAATAAAACGTGGCTAAAGGGAGAGCTGGTATAGGGCATGTTCAGGGCCGGGCTGGCCCACGCTGTAACCCACGCTAACGCCCACGCGCTTCTGTCCGACCGGTAGACATTTCGCTCATTAAAAAAGATGACAAAGTCTATTATTTATTTAAATTACACCGAAACTCCAGCTACAATAATTTCCGATACAATTCTCTAACTTTGTCTATGCTAAAACTAAGATCATTTAACTCTACAAATATTTATCTTTGACACCCATGCTACTTAATGCAATGGCATAGGTTTGCTCTAGTAGTCCGTACCAGACAGGAGATGACGTGCTTAAAGGTAAATCAAGTTCATAGTTCGCTAGTGGGAATTCCCGATGATATTTTTCTACTGGAAAAACGTTCTCGACTGGTGATGTTGACAAACAAAATCATATCGACAAATCTGATTTTTCATAATTTTATTATAGGATACAACAATAATATGAATTAGAATGTAACATAATTTAATTACGAGTCTAAGCTTCTAATAGTAAAAATTGCATTGATAGAAAATCAAGTTTTTAGCAATTGCTTGTAAGTTGAAGACCGAATGGAAGTGGTTGACCAGCCGCAGGCAGCGCGCAGGCCGAAACTATGCTGAGGAGGACGCAGAAATGTCCAATGACTTTGAGGTTATTTAGCAGTATATAAATTATTTTATGTCTAGCGTGGTTCTCCAAAGTATCGTTATTAAATCATTTACTTGATTTATTACATTTCGCAAGATTTAGATGATGTTCAGAAAATAGTTTGATCAGCGTCTGGAAAATAGAATAGTAGTCCTATATAAAAGTTTTTTATTGATTATAAAAAACTTTTCATAGTAAACTAATCTAATTAAATAAACCCGTAGTCTGCTTCCGCCTCTCGTCAAGTGCAGAAGTGGGTGACCGGAATATGCTCGACTAGCTAGTGACAAATAGCAAATACCAATTGTTAATTTTAAATCGGCTAAAAAATAGAATAATAAGCTAAAATAAAGACAAGTTGCAAACCACTGTTTGCCGTTCGTCCACCGACTACTGTTAAAGGCAGAGGCTACCTAGAACTGAATTTGGGTACATACAGTATATAAGAAAGATGCTACGGTACAGTGAAGAAGATAGGTATTTCGTGTTGACAAGATTTTCTTTTACCAAAAATGAAAATTCAATGCCAGAAGTTAATTGATGTTACTGTCCAATGTTGAAATCATTATCATCATGGTTTCCAATTTCGTGTCAAAGCCTTTTGTTTATTCCGCAGTCTAGACCGAAAAAGTTTTCCCTTACGGTAGTCCTTCGTCGTTCAGCACCCCGGTTGTCTTCTGCATGTTTCTATGATATCACACGCTGATTTATTAGGTTAATTGACTTTATTGTCATTTAGTTGGAATCATGAAGTTTAATTTGAACATTTGAATATTTTGGCCACCCTGGAATAAATAGTTTTTCAAAGGTCAATTTTTGCGAGAGAACGTGTGTCTTATTAATGCCGAAACTACATTGTGAGATGCCGCCATTTTCAAAACATTGACGCTGTTAGGTATAATGATCTGAATATTCTTCATTATGAAGCATGTCTGCTTGTAGTTGTAAGTTCAAAATTTGTTTTATCTTTCTATTACAAATTCACAAGAGTTCAGAATTATTAATCACTTGGGATGCTATTTTGCTTAAAGACTAATTCGGAAATTAAGCAATCAACTATGGCTTGTTTCCATCTACATTCAAACTCGGTTGCTCAATGTCACATTGCTCATTTAATTGTTCATTTTCACAAGTCTCTATCAGTGGAAATTGAATTATAAACCCTACATTGATTGATGATTTTCATGTCATATTTATCGTGTGTAATTATAAACCCTACATTGATTGATGATTTTCATGTCATATTTTATGATATTTATCGTATGTGCAAGCAATAATAGGAGATCACGTTCACGCATGCCGCAAAGTGATGATGATTTCAGTGGTAAATAAAGTGAAAATGCGTGTGAAGTAAAGTGAATGGTTCCCTATATTTTAATCCGGTATCAGCTGCGAGTTGATTTGTCTCGTATATCTTTTAAATGAACACCATGTTAATTGCGAAGAGACCGCCACCAACACCAAGTGTCTGAGATTGGCCTGCCTTGTTAACTTCACTGGAAGATTTAAACGTTAATAAGTTAATTACGTTGATTTATGCTATGGTTTGCGGTAATTTTATGTTGTAGTTATAAAAAAAATCTGAAGGGATGTAACAACTCGCAAGATTTCATCACGAAACTGGAATGGTAGCAGAATGACAGGATCTTCAGACACGTCGCTGCGTTCTGCTCATGCCACGTTGAGGTAACGTCCTTAATTATGTTGATATTATTATGTATTTGCAGGGTAAACAAGCTTGTGAAAAACCTTATATATTTTATAAGGCCTATATAAACTTATATATAAACCTGAGAAATATACGCGTGACCCAGAAAGGGGTAACTCAATAGCTTTGCAGGAAATGTGATAATCGCAATTATTACAAATAAACTAACGTCGATGCCACTTAAGTCGCCACAGAACTTATGTCGCCGACCAGCACTTATGTCGCTGACTTATCTATTTTGTAAAGAAAACTAAACGACAACTTTTATTTAGATCGATTTTATCGCCTATTTTCAAGAGAAACGTCTTATTCTGTTAACGAAAATAAACGACAACTTTTATTTAGATCGAAACAGCTTCGTATTTCTATGCGGCAATCAAACCCTACTAATCGTAGTTTTGACAGTACAGGATTATACGGTCTGAGGCCATTGTAGACATCGTATAGTAGTAATGGGTCAATTAGAGAACCATTATATAGTAAATGATTTTACTAATAAACATTGCGCTTATGTGTAATAAATTCTTTCCGTAATTAATCATCACACGTGTTCCACATAGAATTCGAAAAAAATTTCGAAAATTGTGATTGCCACAAACTTTTATGTCATTCTTTTGCTAAAAAGTAATTTAATTTCCAGTTAATATCAAAAATAAAATCGGATATTAACACCGTGTACTTGGAATCATTATATTGTTAGTGATTTACTCTCATAATTCTGTCGTGCTATGTATACTAGTCACGAATATATCGTGGAGATCATATTAAAATCACAACTTACAATTATTGATTCTCTGTTGATAAAACATTCGTACTTTCCATACCTGTCCAGATTACGTTTTGGATTGGTTTGAAAATTTATTCAAATCTTTTAGGATATAAAATTTTATTTTAATTTTAACCTAATTCTGCACGATATAAAAATATAAATTCTGTTTCATGGCTAAGATTCAGAAGCGAGTTAAAATAAAAACTTATATCAATTCGCAATGTTAACCATTATTCGACGGTCGTCTCGTAGTGCCTCGAAATTCATTCGTTCGTTGAATCAGTCATCCAAAGAAATTTACTTGAAGCGAGTCTCTGATGCATTTCACTCCAAAACCATTGTTTCGTCGAAGAGAAATCAATTGGGCATTAATGGGTAACCTGCCTATATTAATAAAATAGGCCTGGAAGTATGCGTAGAATTTCGAACATAAATTTTATACCGGGATTCTTCGGAGGCCAAACCTTGATGCCTTCAACAAGTTATTTCGGATAGTTTTATCGGGAATTCTTATGATTAATATTTGCCAAGCAAATATTGATAGATCATGCCTGCGGCGTGCCGTATAACTGAGTTGGTCGCTGAATGACAGGACGCTGAGGAGTCTGAGAAGGAATTCTGGTTACGGGACTCTGAGGAACAAAACCTTTCAATCCTGACTGTTCAGAAGACGAAATAAATCCTTGGTTCGGGAAAATCTGGTTTTGCTGCTCGCCTGATCCTTGACTTGGTAGTTGTCCGATGCCTTGATTAGGTTGTTGTCCGAAGCCTTGATTAGGTTGTTGTCCGAAGCCTTGATTAGTTTGTTGACCGAGTCCTTGTCCAGGTTGTTGGGTGAATCCTTGTCCAGGTTGCTCAATGAATCCCTGTCCAGGTTGCTCAATGAATCCCTGTCCAGGTTGTTGACCGATTCCTTGCACGGGATTTTGGCCGAGTCCTTGCCCAGGTTGTTGGATGAACCCCCGCTCTTGAGAGCCCAAAAACTCTCCAGACGCTCGTAGATTTTGACCAATTGTCGCTGTTGGTGCAGGCGCTTGGAAAGTCTCACGAGGAGCACCGACTCCTACGCTCTGTTGGGCTCCTTCTTGAGGTGTTCCTTGCAGCGGGGTTTGATATAATCGGGTTTGCTGCTGAATTGCTGGAGCTTGACCTCTCTGTGCTATTTGGAGTCCTGGAAATCCGACCTGTTGAACCCGTTCGGCTGAATTGAACCCAGGAATTCGCGATCCCGGTAAGGCTCCTAGCTGCTGTTCAGAGCCAAATGACGGGGCGGATGAAGTCTGAGTTAACGGAATTTGTGGTTGCTGAACCGGGATAGTTAGTCCCTGTTGGGGCTGTCTTCCAAAAGTCTGACCCTGCTGAGGCTGGCCACCAAACGTCTGGCCCTGCTCTATTTGACCTCTGAAAGCTTGGCCTTGCTGAGGCTGTCCTCCAAACAATTGGGCCTCCTGAGGCTGGCCTCCAATAGTCTGGCCCTGTTGAGGCTGTCCTCCAAACAATTGGCCCTGCTGAGGCTGTCCTCCAAACAATTGGCCCTGCTGAGGCTGTCCTCCAAACAATTGGGCCTGCTGAGGCAGGCCTCCAATAGGTTGGCCTTGCTGAGGCTGTCCTCCTAACAATTGGGCCTGCTGAGGTTGGCCAATGAAATTCTGGCCCTGCTGAGGCTGTCCTCCAAACAATTGGGCCTGCTGAGGCTGGCCAACGAAAGTCTGGCCCTGCTGAGGCTGTACTCCGAGTTCCTGACCCTCCTGACGTCGGTTTCCAAAAGTCTGCCCCGAAACAGATCCTGCAGCCGGTATCCCTACACCCTGAACTGATCCCGGCAATTCCAAAGACGAACCGTGCAATCCAACTTCTTGTGACGCTTGTGCTGGGCTTGGTCTTCTTGATCCAGTAGAGATGGGACCTCCAGCATTAATTCCTTGAACTTGAGTTGCTGCTTGCCGTGTAGGGATGAATTGTTGAGCTTCTCCTTCAAAGGTAATGGTGGGATGATACCCAGTTTCATCGGCATAGTAGTCGACCGTCATAACCCTCGTGTCCGGTAACGTAACGTAGTATCTGGAAATAATAAAACAGGAATTTAATTGCCAACATTTAGCATGAATTTGGCCAGTAGATAGCCCACCTATCTAATTACAGAAGGCTTCATCCACATAGTTATCCATAAAGTTTTTAACTAACCTGCCCCGAGTTAACGCTCCGTCGCGCTCCTCTTGGTGCCCGTAGAAGTTTCCAGATTCAGGGTCGTTGACGTCCCATTTGAAATTGTACTGTGCATGCGTCTCGATGTCAGGTTGCCCACCTCGGACTCCGGCAACTTGCTGGTTATGACCTCCTTGCTGGAAAACTCCAGGTGTTTGCCTTCCGAACTGATCTTGAACAGGGCCAGCAATCCCGGTTAGTGCCGAGGCTTGCCCGGGTTGTTGAATTGGTCCGTCGAAGCCGACTGTTTGAGATGCCCCGGCTTGTCCTGGCTGGCTGGTGAGCCCAGTTCCAACGTCAAATTGACCACGTTGTTGTTGTCCTATAAATACTTCTTGTGACCCAGGACGTCTCTGTTGTTGATTTGAAAAACCACGGACTTGTTCAGCGGGTGTCTGCAGAGACTGAGTGCCCGTAAACGATCCAGAGGACAATCCCTGAGTGGGAGTGATCCTTTCTCTTGAAGATAATCCAACTCCCGATTGACCTCTCACGTTGGCTTGGGTGAACTCTCTGCTTCCGAAACCGATTTCTCCACTTGACAGACCGACTTGAAATTGGTTAGGCACCACATTTACGTTTTCAAATGGTCCTGTAGAGCCAGAGATCGCTTGCTGTGGTTGACCACGTCCTGGGAGATCTGGTACGAAACTGCCTCCTGGCCCCGGCTTCCTCAACCCAATCTGCGATTCAGCGCTCGAATCAAAAGTCGTTCCCGGATTACGAACAAATTCTTGCGATCCCAAGCCTGAAGCAAGCCCTGGCTGGAAGCCAATTTCGAGAGATGGTCGTTGTTGCTGGAAAGCGTTGGGTCGCTGTCTCGTTGAGGTTGCAGGTTGACGTTGGCTTTCAAAAACATCGGTGACTCCTCCAGCTTGAGGAGCGCTGTAGTCGTAGCCTGAACTCTGCTGGGGTCGCGCTGATGCTAGGACCGCCACTAGCGGAAACAGGATCACCAGGACCTGAAATAATACCAGTTTTAAAATTGTTTTTATTAAATATTGCCAATTTTTAATTACCAGGACCTGAAATATTACTAGTTTCGAAAATGTTCTTCATAAAATATTGCAAATTTTGTTCTACCATTTTTTAAGTTGGCCATAGATTTTTCATTATGGAGATCTTACCCCGCTTCTGAGCCTGGGATATAGGAGAGAGAACATTTATCGTTTTATTAGCCGAATTTATTATACAATATAGGTATTATTTATTGTCGATATGAAAACAACAAATTAAATTTGTCGTCAAAAAAGTGATTTCATTCAGTGAGTATTATTGTGATCATTAGTATATTTTTCGACTTGTAGACGTCTTGTAAAATGGCTGCTTATCCGCGTCAAGTTTGTTCTAATCAAATTGCAAAATTGAACAATATAAGAAGAAATCCGCTGAATCATGCGATTATCCCGGAACTTCAACTTTCCTCGCACTACAAGAGCTCAAAGGCCACGACAACGAGTTATAAGAATTTCCTTACTTCATAATTACTGTATATTTTGGCGAAGGAAAATCAATTTATCATGGACTTATCCAAGCATATGCACGGGACGATGTTGATGCTTTATGTTAAGTTTTGGCTTCTTTGCATTCATATGACAGCGCCGTGCGGCTCTGACGGTTTGGTTGTGTCTGGAATTTAATGTTGCTTAGTAATGAGCTAACCGATTCGAATGCTTAGCTCAACAGGCGTCGGTATAAGTCGTAGTTGTCGTGTTGTGGGAATCCTGAAAAATGTGGCAATATAGGACTAACTTTTCTATGATGATGGTATGAGCACATATGGATATTTTTCTTTACTACGATTTAAGTTACGTTGCAATTTGATGTAATTTTGAAAGGATTATTCAAAAACTGAATTAACTTAATTAAGCCGGGAATACATAGTAGGTATATATGAAATTTTACATTTTGTCAATTTCACAGTTACTTACAAGCGTGGTAAAAAATTATTAAAGCATAACATCCTAAATTCAGTTGCAAGCTGAATTTTTCTTCTACGGTGATGCACTTCCAAAGTTTTAATATCAATTCATATTCTAGTAAGATACCACGATTGCTTGAATGCATCCTTGTCAAACTCTGAGAGGTCGTAGCAGAAAATTCCCTCGGTTGTCCCAGATAGATGCAAGTCAATCTTACTTTCTTACTGCGCTCACAAATGAAGCTTACAGCGTGCCGGCAATATATATGCTGAGAGGTGGCCTCCGTGCAGATTTTATGTTGATGCTCAGTAATCAACTTGGCGGCAATTTATTTTCTTGTTATTAAATTTTTATTATGGAGAAAGGAATCGCCGAAGCCTAGCGCCAACGAACAGGTACGCGAGGGCATCTCCAAGTGCAGGTCAGGCTGCCTGCTCATTTACCCCCTGGAATTTTCACCCTGTATCTGAACTTCTCGATTTTTAAATCAACTCAAATTCACTAGCCTGCTTTATAATCCAGCCAGATTTGTAAGCTAGGCAATTCTGGATGTTCCTGTGGTTGGTACTTGTCTTCATTCTTGTATTAAATTATTATTATTGCTATTATTAATAAAATTATTATAAATTATTATGATTAATTTTGATCTTACCCATGTTTTCAATATAGGCTTAATTTGAAATATCTGCTTGCATATACGTTTTTGACTCATTGCCTTCATGATTACAAAGCTCCCCCGTAGCACCACCGACTAGTCATAACTCATCTGTCAGGACAGGTTATGCATCATCATGTGAATTGCGGTAAAAATAGAGAACCTTTTATTGAGGTGCAGGATATGAAGTGCTTATGGAATTCTGCCATGAGTGTCGGTATGGCAGTGAGACTGCAAGCAATAATGGTGCCAATAATGACGCCTAACCATTAATTTTCCCTCCTGTGTTTTTAAGGTTACAATTAACTTGCTAGGGCCTTTTATTCGCGTCTATAATTAGGAATAATGGACGATGTTGAGTCATCGCTGGTAGTAAATGTCTTACGGTCAAAGTTAATATCCGAGAGCCAAAAGAAGGGCTTAAATTAAGAAATGTTGATCGCTCTCTTAGAAATGGATGGTTTATTATTAAAATAATGACACAATTTGTTACCTAAGGACTTAAATTAAGAAATGTTGATCACCGTCTTAGAAATGGATGGTTTATTATTAAAATAAAGACACAATTTGTTACCTAAGGACTTGAATTAAGAAATATTGATCACTGTCATAGAAATGGATGGTTTATTATTAAAATAACAACACAATTTGTTGTAGAGAGCGGATGTAGCATTGATTAACTCTTTTGCATGATAAAAGTGGGTTTGGGTGACCAACACTAATAGGCTATTACCCATTGAAAATTTACAGACGCATCAGCTTCTGATTTGGATTACCAGAAGCTGGGGGCGACTCTAAATTTTGTTAGCGTAGGAAAACAACCCTCAAATTTCTCTGTGTGTGAGACAGAAAGATCGGTTGAATAGTTTTAAATTTTTCCAGCAGCCTAAGAACGGCTTCAATTGAAGTTAGTTCTGTTGAATTCTGCATCACTCCAATTGACGTGATCAATAAATGAAATTAATTTATTAATTAAAATGAATAAATTTATTGCCGAATTAATTTCAAATGAGAATCCTCATCCTCAATCCTCAACATTCCTCATATGCCTTATTTTGTATAAATTACCGAATAATTAATTTTATATATCCACGTAGTGAAAAAATCTGAGTTACTATTTTAGTATTTAATTTGAGTTAATAATTCGATCGAAATTCGAAGACCTGTCAGCCGCTGGCACACGGACGCCCCAGGTTCTTATGGCCGGGTAAATTAGAAGCTCTATGTCCGCATTAGGTTCCGGTTGCCGTAGCGAAATAAGCGCCGAAATGGAATCTTGTGAAATTACTCGTCGAGCTTGGGGCGATCGTGGGG